>NC_135232.1:956762538-957022538 GCF_051348905.1 Ranitomeya variabilis
TTGTTCATAAATAAACAGGTGCCATAGCTAGGTACAGGGGTAGGCTCCTCTGCTGAGTAGCAGACAGTGGTAATAGGTGCGAAGTATTAACTGGTCTAAATGGAGGCCAGGGCCCCTGTATATTTTAACTATCATCTATCATTTCAACAAATTTGTATTGGCAGTGCCATTGAAGGATTTAACAGCACAGACTACACAGTGGTGGAGCAGGGAGAAGTAAGTATTGCAAGTGGTAGAGCACTGTTCGAGCTGGGGGGGGGAACACTCTCGTGGGCGGCAGTACTGACACAGGGCCCCTCATATTACGACGGTGTGTCTGACGTTGGTTGTGCACCACCACCACCATCAGTACCAGCTGGCAACCACCGCCCACGGGCTCTTCCACCAGACTTCCTCATTTTTTTGGAAAATCTAACCAAAATAACAACCGTTACATCGTACTGTAAAACAAGGTAGAAGGTGTATATAAACTTGTTGAGAATTTAAATCTCCCTTTTTTTGGGGAGACTGAGCCAAAACTCAGGCCCTGTGCATAAAACAACACAATGTAAGAGGCAGAAAGTGGCTGGCTGATATACGACAAACTAACAGGACTGAAGTATATCCACTTTGTGAGAATTTGAATCTCACTTTTTTTTTGGAGACTGAACCAAAACTCAGGCCCAGTGTATAAAACAACACAATGTAAGTGGCAGAAAGTGGCTGGAAGATATACGAAAAAATACAAGGACGGTAGTACAATTTCAGTCTCCCAACAATGATCTCAGGACACGTATGGCAGCAATAAAAAGGACTGCTGCACACAAAAGTGTGGACAAATAAACAAGATAACTGTGCAGAAAGGAGCAACAGGATTTTTGCTTTTAAAAAAGCAGTTGGTTTGCACAGCAGCGTGCAAACAGCAATGCAGCTATCAGGGAGCCTTATAAGGCAGCCTAATAAGCTACAGAGCTGATGCACAAAAATATAGCCTCCACTGTCCCTGCAAAAAAAAGGTGGTGTTGGACAGTGGAAATCGCTACAGCACAAGCAGTTTGGGGGTTAATCTTCCCTCCCTAACTATATCCCTTCTTCTGATGAAGCTGCAGCAACCTCTCCCTATGCTAAGATCGACAGAAGTAAGATGGTGGTCAGCGTGCACGCCCCTTTATAGCCCCTGTGACGCCGCAGAAAGCAAGCCAATCACTGTCATGCCCTTCTCTAAGATGGTGAGGACCGAGACCTATGTCATCACGCTGCCCACACTCTGCGTCCTCCTTCATTGGCTGAAAAATGGCGCAGATCGGCGACCTCATGGCCGATCCCACACTAGTATCGGGTCGAGTTTCATGAAACCCGACTTTGCCGAAAGTCGGCGATTTTTTAATTTGTCCGATTCGTTTCGCGCAACCCTAATTACCGCTCTGATACGAAAGGGGTCTAATCCTCACATCTGGTCGTCTGAAGCCTTAGATGCTTTCTCGTCTCTGAAACAAGCCTTTGCCTCTGCTCCAGTACTACATCGTCCGGAGGTGAATAACCCTTTTGTTCTGGAGGTTGATGCGTCTGCCGCTGGTGCTGTACTTTCTCAAAGGTCATCTTCTGGAAAGTTGGTTCCCTGCGGTTTCTTCTCCAAGACATTCTCTTCCTCTGAACGGAACTACTCCATCGGCGACAGGGAGCTCTTAGCCATTAAATTGGCTTTTGAGGAGTGGAGATACCTTTTGGAGGGAGCTGTTCACCCATTTAAAGTCTTCCCGGATCACAAGAACCTGGCATACATCCGTTCTGCTCAGAGACTTAATCCTCGGCAAGCTAGATGGTCTTTGTTTTTTGCCCATTTTAATTTTGAGTTGCATTTTTGTCCGGGTAACAAGAATCTCAAGGCTGACGCTTTGTCCAGGTCCTTCTTATCTTCTGACTCAGAGGAGGAGCCCTCGCATATCTTGGATCCATCTAAGGTCATCATGGTGGCACTTGTTAGTTTGTCTTCTCTACCTTCTGGTAAAATTTTCATTCCTGTGTGCAACAGAAGACAAGTCCTTCGCTGGGGACATACTTCCAAATTGGCAGGTCATGTTGGCTTCAAGAAAACACTCTCGTTTGTGTCCCGCTTTTACTGGTGGCCGACTCTTCTTCAGGATATCCGAAGTTTCATTGCCTCCTCTCAGTCTTGTGCCAAGAATAAGACTCCTAGGCATTTAATCTCTGGTTTGCTTCATCCGCTCCCTATTCCATCTGCCCCTTGGCAGCACATTGTATTGGACTTTATCACTGATCTGCCTCGATCTTCCGGTTGCACTGTCATCCTTGTCGTCGTAGATAGGTTCTCCAAGATGGCTCACTTTATATCTCTTCCTGGTTTACCTTCTGCACCTGAGTTGGTGAGAGCTTTTAGCCATCATATTTTTCGCATTCACGGTCTTCCTCAACATATTGTTTCGGATAGAGGGGTGCAGTTCACCTCTCATTTTTGGAAGTCTCTCTGCAAGTTTATGGACATCTCGCTTGATTTCCCATCTGCCTACCACCCACAAACCAATGGTCAAGTGGAACATACCAATCAAACTTTGGTGACTTATCTTCGTCACGTCTCTAACTCTCATCAGAACGACTGGGTAGATTTGCTTCCGTGGGCTGAATTTGCTTATAACAATCATACCAGCGAATCTACTTCCAGGTCTCCTTTCTTCATCATCTATGGTCAACATCCTGGTGTACCACTTCCGGTTCCTCCTGTCTCAGGTGTCCCAGCGGCCGATCTTTTGTCCGGGGAGTTCTCTAGGATTTGGCAGGAGACTAGGACCGCTGTTGAACTTGCCTGTGCCAGAATGAAGGAACATGCGGACAAGAGGCGCTTGGATCCTCCTCTTTTTCAGCCCGGTGATAAGGTGTGGTTGTCTTCTAAGTTTGTCAGCTTAAAAGTGCCTTCACACAAACTGGGTCCCCGCTATATTGGGCCCTTCGAGGTCTTGCCCCGTATCAATAATGTCTCTTATAAGTTAAAACTTCCTGCTTCTCTCCGCATCCCCAATTCTTTTCATGTTTCCCTCCTGAAGCCTGTGGTCCTCAATCAGTTCCATTCCACTTTCAATCGTTCTCCTCAGCCTAATTTTTGTAATGATGTCTTTGAAGTTAAGGACATTCTTGCTATGAAAAGAATTAGAGGGAAGGCCTTTTTTCTGATTGATTGGAAGGGTTTTGGTCCCGAGGAGAGGTCTTGGGAGCCTCGGGAAAACATTCAGGCTCCTCAAATTTTGGCAAAATTTCTTTCGGCTCTTAGGAGGGAGGGGCATAAGGGGGGGTACTGTTATGCTCCCGCCTGCCCCGCCGCATGTGTCTTATACTCACCTCGCTGCAGCATCCTGGCGCATCCCTGATCGCTCCTGGTCTTCTCTTCCTGCGCGCTCGGCTCTTGCTCCTCCTCAGGTGCGTGCACTCTGGGTCCCACGGCGCACGAGCACACATCTCTCATTAAATCCTGGTCGTGTCTTCTGCACCGCCCTGTGGACTCTGACCCGGAAGGTATGCCCTCACTCTCTTTATCAGGCCGCCTCTTCCTATCGGTGGTGCCTGATTGTCATTTGCTTTCTACAAGTGAATCTGGCTCCACGTCCCTCCTGTGTTCCTTCCTGCCTGTTTGCTCATCGCTCTCTTCCGTTGCTGTAGCTAAATCCTGGTCTTCTCCTTTGCTTCCTCCTAGTGACTGCCCTTTGGTGTCTTCCTTCTAGTCTGTGTTCCAGTCTCCAGCCTGTCTGCCCGTGTCCTCCCTCCGCTTCCTGCTTTCATGGTTAGTCTTCCTGTTCATCTCCTCCGTCCAGTACGCATTTCCATGCTCTCCCTGTTTCTGTCTCCTTGTTAGTTCTTGCTGTTCCCTATTAGTTGCCTTCTTGCCCATCCTTCTTTACCAGCTGCCGTGGCGATAGTCTCCCTCGGGCCTGCCCCTAACGCTCCCTGTATAGGGGGTGGTGCACTTGGTCAGCTCGCCCGTGGGAGGTTCGTTGTCACGGTCCAGTGGGTCCACTCTATAGTCTCCACAGGTAATCCTGACACAAACAGACGGAAGTGACCCATAGATGATTATATAGATAGATACTGTTGGATTTTTACCCCCTAGTAATAAGTAAGAATAAGAAATCAACAAAGATTTCTACAGTTTGTATTGAATTTTGTATCTGGACATTTCTGTCAGGACTCTGAACATTTTTTACCTTTTGTGCATTACTGCCCTGTTCCAAGATGGCGTCTTTGGTCTCATGAGCACTGTCTTCCTGCTATAAAACTCCACCCCAGCCTTCAGTTTGTGCTAGAGTATTCTGCCTTGCATCCAGCTCCTGACCTCTGATTACTCCCTGGCTATACACCTGCTCCTGTGAACCTGTGTGGTGATCCTGCTACTCTGCTCTGAGTTCCTGCTGCATACACAAGTTTCCAGTAATCCTCCTTCATCTGCTGTTCGTGTTTACTTCATCTGCATTTGCTGGACATGTAAGCTGCTGCTGCTTTGCATTAACCTGAGACTATTAACCAGGCCTCCCTGGTTGAGCTAAAATATGATTTGAACTGCCTATAAGCATATCTATCTGTGTCTGGACTAAGACAAGGATTTATTCGTGCCAAGTATCCTCAAGAATAACTGTGCTTCATAGACTTTCTGCTTGATTGCATTTTCCTCTGAAGTTTCCTATAGACTGCTAAGCTGCATTTATTATTTGCACCAAGTGTTGTGGACTTGAGATTCTCTCTGCACCTGTTTGAATCACCGTGTGATAATATAGACTTTACCACTTATAAAACTGTGTCCTGTAGTTGTCTTGTTCCACGCAAAGAGTCTCCTGAGTTATCCCCTATAATTATTACAATTTCCTTTTTTGGTTTTCTTATTCATTTGGTGCATGTGGGACAGTTACCCTGCCTAGGGTTACAATACTTTTTGTCTATACACATACTGTGCAAAAGTTTTAGTCATTGAAAATATATATATATCTAGGGCCACACACCTCATCATTGTAGTTAGCAATGCTAAGATGAAGCCTTCATGAGGTAACGTGAACTTGTCCCAACACAAAAATGTAAGGATGCAGGGTGCTCCTGGTACTCTGAGCAGCCTGTGTGGTCTAAATGTGCTACTGATGCTTGCAGCGTCTCTGGATTTGTCTCCCATCAAGCACATTTGGGACATCATCGGTTGGCAATTGTGAGGGCTTGTTTTTAGTGGGATGAGTTGTACTTTTGAACGACACTATTGGTTTTAACATATCATGTACTGAAAAATGGGAAAAAATTCAAAGTGCAGTGAAATTGCAAAAAAGTGCAATTCCACACTTGTTTTTTGTTTTGCTTTTTACTAGGTTCACTAAATGCTAAAACTGACCTGCCATTATGATTCTCCAGGTCATTATGAGTTCACAGACACCAAACATATCTAGGTTCTATTTTATCTAAGTGGTGAAAAAAAATTCCAAACTTTGTTAAAAAAAAATGCGCCATTTTCCGATATCCATAGCGTCTCCATTTTTCGTGATCTCTGGTTGGGTGAGGCTTTATTTTTTGTGTGCCGAGCTGACATTTTTAATGATACCATTTTGGTGCAGATAAGATCTTTTGATCGCCCGTTATGGCATTTTTATGCAATGTCGCGGCAACCCAAAAAAAGTAATTCTGGCGTTTTGACTTATTTTCTCGCTATGCCATTTAGCGATCAAGTTAAAACTTTGATTTATTGATAGATTGGGCAATTCTGAATGCGGCGATACCAAATATGTGTATGTTTGATTTCTTATTGTTTTATTTTGAATGAGGCGAAAGGGGAGTGATTTGAACTTTTATATTTTTTTATTTTTTTAATATTTTTAAAAACTTTTTTTACTTTTTGCATGCTTCAATAGTCTCCATGAGAGCCTATAAGCTCCCATAACCCGATCAGCTCTGTTACATGCAGGCGATGATCAGATCGCCTGTATGTAGCAGAATTATTCACTTGCTGTGAGCCCCGACCACAAAGCAGTGCTCATAGCAATCCATCAGTGACAACCATAGAGGTCTGCAGGAGACCTCTGGTTGTCATGCCAACCCATCGGTGACTCGCGACCATGTGACAGGGGTCACTGATGGGTGGATTTCCTGCGTGCTTGCCAGAAGCGCGTGTTAAATTCCGCTGTCAGAGTTTGACAGCAGCATTTAATGGGTTAATCTGGACTATCTATCCTCCCGCAGCTGTTAGCGGCACATGTCAGCTATTCAAAACAGCTGACATGTGCCTGAAAGATGTTGGCTCACTGCTGCTCACACTTACAGTCCTCTAATAAACTTGGTGGCTCTTCACTGCATCCGCTCTACTTCAGCTATGTCTTTCTTATACACCGGAGACCAGAACTATACACAGTATTCTAACTCTAGTCGCACAAGTGCCTTGTATAAAGGTAAAATTATGTTCTCCTCATGAGCAACTATGCCTCTTTTATTGCATTCCATTATTATATTTGCCTTTGCAGCAGCTGCCTGACAATGGCCACTAAATGTGAGTTTGTCATCCACCCATAGCCCCAGGTCTTTTTCAGTGACAGTTTTGCCCAGTGTTCTACAATTAAGCACGTAGTTATACATCTTTTTTCTTCTGCTCAAGTGCATGACCTTACATTTATCCCCATTAAAGCTCATTTGCCATTTGCCAAGCTTCTAGTTTACATAAATCCTCCTGTAATATAAAATTGGCCTCCTCTGTATTGATTACTCTGCAGATTTTAGTGTCATCTGCAAAAATTGAAATTCTACTCTGTATCCCCCCTACAAGGTCATTAATAAATATATTAAAAAGCGGGCCTAATACTGACCCCTGTGGTACCCCACTGCTAACCATGACCCAGTCCGAGTGTGTTCTATTAATAACCACCCTTTGTTTCCTATCTCTGAGCCAGCTCTTAACCTACTTACACATACACTGCTCAAAAAACTAAAGGGAATGCTAAAATCCCACATCCTAGATATCACTGAATGAAATATTCCAGTTGTAAAATCTTTATTCATTACATAGTGGAATGTGTTGAGAACAAGAAAACCTAAAAATTATGAATGTAAATCACAACTAATATCCCACGGAGGTCTGGAGTTGGAATGATGTTCAAAATCAAAGTGGAAAATGAAGTTACAGGCGGATCTAACTTCAGTGGAAATGCCTCAAGACAAGGAAATGATGCTCGGTAGTGTGTGTGGCCTCCACGTGCCTGTATGACCTCCATACAATGCCTAGGCATGCTCCTGATGAGGCGGCGGATGGTCTCCTGAGGGATCTCCTCCCAGACCTGGACTAAAGCATCTGCCAACTCCTGGACAGTCTGTGGTGCAACGTGACAGTGGATGGTGCCAGACATGATGTACCAGATGTGTTCAATCGGATTCAGGTCTGGGGAATGGGTGGGCCAGTCCATAGCTTCAATGCCTTCATCTTGCAGGAACTGTTGACACACTCGAGCCACGCGGTCTAGCATTGTCCTGCATTAGGAGGAACCCAGGGCCAAACACACCTGAGGATCTCATCTCGGTACCTAATGGCAGTCAGGCTACCTCTGGCGAGCACATGTTGGGCTGTGCTGCCCTCCAAAGAAATGCCACCCCACACTATTATTGACCCACTGCCAAACCGGTTATGCTGAAGGATGTTGCAGGCTGCAAATCACTCTCCACAGCATCTCCAGACTCTGTCATGTCTGTCACATGTGCTCAGTGTGAACCTGCTTTCATTTGTGAGGAGTACAGGGCGCCAGTGGCGAATTTGCCAATCCTTGTGTTATCTGGCAAATGGCAAGCGTCCTGCACGGTGTTGGGCTGTGAGCACAACCCCCATCTGTGCATGTCGGGCACTCAGACCATCCTCATGGAGTCGGTTTCTAACCATTTGTGCAGATACATGCACATTTGTGGCCTGCTGGAGGTCATTTTGCAGGGCTCTGGCAGTGCTCCGGCAGTGCTCCTCCTCTTCCTCATTGCCCAAAGTCTGAGGTAGCGGTCCTGCTGCTGGGTTGTTGCCCTCCTATGGGCCCCTCCACCTCTCCTGGTGTACTGGCCTGTCTCCTGGTAGCGACTCCAGCCTCTGGACACTACGTTGATAGACATAGCAAACCTTCTTGCCACAGCTCGCATTGATGTGCCATCCTGGATGAGCTGCACTACCTGAGCCACTTGTGTGGGTTGTAGAGTCCGTCTCATGCTACCACAAGTGTGAAAGCACAACCAACATTCAAAAGTGACCAAAATATCAGCCAGAAAGCATTGGTACTGTGGTCTTCATCTGCAGAACCACTCCTTTATTGAGGGTGTCTAGATAATTGTCAATAATTTCCCTCTGTTGTTTATTCTATTTGTACAACAGCGTGTGAAATTGATTGTCAAACAGTGTTGCTTCCTAAGTGGACAGTTTGATTTCACAGAAGTTTGATTTACTTGGAGTTATATTCTGTTGTTCAAGTGTTCCCTTTATTTTTTGGAGCAGTGTATTTTCCCCTATTCCTATTTTATGTATCAACCTTTTGTGTGGCACCGTATCAAAACCTTTTGAAAAGTCCATATACACCACATCCACTGTGTGTCATTGGTCCAGTCCGGAATGTACCTCTTCATAGAAGTTTATCAGATTAGTCTGACAGGAATGGTCCCTTGTAAACCCATGTTGATATTGGGTCATGAGGTTATTCCTTTTTCAGATAGTCCAGCATAGAATCTCTTAGAATACCTTCAGGATTTTACCCGCAGTAGAGGTTAAGCTTACTGGCCTATAATTCCCTAGTTCAGTTTTTGTCCCTCTTTGAATATTGGCACCACATTTGCTATACGCCAGTCCTGTGGTACAGACCCTGTTATTATGGAGACTATAAAGATTAAAAATAATGGTCTATCTATGACTGTACTTAATTCCTGTAGTGCTTGGGGGGTGTATCCCATCCAGGCCCAGGGATTTGTCAACTTTAGTGATTTTTAGATGCCGCCGTACTTCCTGCTGGGTTAAGCAGGTGACATTTAATGGGGAATTTTTGTTATCACTGATCATGTTGTCCGTCATGGGATTTTCTTGTGTAAATACTGTTGAAAAAAGTCATTTAGCATATCGGCTTTTTCCTCAGCCACCATTTCACCCAGACTATTTTTAAGGGGACCAACACTATCATTTTTTAGTTTCTTACTATTTATGCAGTTAGAGAATATGTTGGGATTATTTTTACTTTCTCTGGCAATGAGTCTCTGTGTCTCAATCATTGCTGCCTTGATTTTCTTTATACGGAATTTATTTAGTGTTCTGTATTTATTTAATGCCTCATCACTACCTACTTGCTTTAATTCTCTAAATGCTTTCTTTTTGTCACTTATTTCACCCCTTACATCTCTATTTAGCCATAGTGGTTTCCTCCTGCTTCTAGTATGTTTATTCCCATAGGGTACTGTATATACTGTGCACAGGTCCTATCCAGGATGCTAATAAACTTCTCCCATTTTCTTTCTGTACTGTTATGCCTCCGGATATCACCAGTGCTGAAGGCAGCAAAACAGCCCCAAAAACATCTTTGAACCTCCCCCATATTTGATTGTAGGGACTGTGTTCTTTTCTTTGTAGGCCTGATTCCATTTTTGATAAATAGCAAAATGATGGTCTTTGCCAAAAAGCTCTATCTTGGTCTCATCTGTCCACAGGACACTTTCCCAAAAGGATTTTGGTTTACTCATGTATATTTTGGCAAACTGCAGTCTAGCTTTTGTATGTCTCTTTGTCAGCAGTGGGGTCATCCTGGATCTCCTGCCATAGCTAATAATTTCAGTCAAATGTTGATGCATAGTTTGTGCTGATACTGATGCACCCTGATCTTGCAGGTCAGCTTGAATGTCTTTGGATCTTGATTGGGGATGCTTATCCACCATCCAGACTATCCTTGCAGCCTTTTAGCAATTTTTTTTCTGCGGTCCACATCCAGGGAGATAAGCTACAGTGCAATAGGATGCAAATTTCTTGATTATGTTGCGCACGGTGGACAAAGGAACATCAAGATCTCTGGCGATGGATTTGTAATCTTGAGATTGTTGATATTTTTCAACAATTTGGTTGTGAAGTCCTCAGACAGTTCTTTTTTTCCTCTTTCTGTTCTCCATGCTTCCTGTGGCCCACACAGACACACAATGCAAAGACTGAGTCAACTTCTCCCCTTTGTACCTGGTTTCAGGTGTGATTTTCATATTTCCCACACCTGTTACTTGTGACAGGAGAGTTTGAATGAACATCATATCCTTGAAACAAAGTTGTTTACCCAAAATTTTGGAAAGGTTTCAACAATTTTGTTTAGCCCAGTTTTGGGATTTGTGTGAAATTATGTTCAATTTGCTTTTTTTTCTCAGTTTTTTTGCTGCAATACACACAAAGGAAATAAACATGTGTATAACAAAACATGTGTAATTGCAATAATTTTCTTGGAGAAATTCTTCATTTTCTAGAACATATTCAAAGGTACCAACACTTTCGGCCATGACTGTATTTTGTTCATTTATTCATTCATCACCAATAGTAAGTCTTTATGTTGACTGTCAGTGGCTACAAAATATATGGCTACAACATGGTAACAGAACTTACTTTTTTTCTTTCACTGCTGAATTCTAGTATTCTGACTTCTGGTTGTCGACCCTTTGTTTTTTTTTACTCCATATGGTTAATCCATTGTCGTACCCCTGATTGGTCCAAAAACACATTTCAAAATAATGTCAATTTGCAGTAAATCTTCATGCAGGTTTGACATGTGTTTTTTGACCTGGCAGGATTAAAGTTATCCTGCTACAAATGCATTTACTTCAAATAAGTTAAAGGGCTATTCCAATCTCAAAGATCTTATCCAAATATGTTGTAGGAGCAATTATAATATTATCAAATACCTCCAGAAATGTAGTATAGTTCTTCTGAATCACTATGTCGGGCATTGCAGTAGCTTAGGTATCCAAGATTATGACTACTCATATAGTGACAGTTACCATAATGAATTAGCTAGTTAGTTATGAGTGCTCATTACAATGAATTCCTAAGCTAGTGCAATGGCCTGCACATGGGGTAAGTGACAGCGCAGATCAGAAATATACTGCATTTCTAATTGGAGGTATTTGCAAATCTTATTAAGTTTTACACCTACTACATATTGAGATAGGATCTTAGAGATGAAAATCCCCCTTTTAGGGGTTACTCCATCATTTCTGTTCAGAAGTGCACCTCTCCTCAAATTCCTGTCTTGCTGCTTGCTAGAGGAGAGAGCTGATTGACATTTAGAACTGGTGCCATTGTGATGCTGCTGTCTCAATCTGAGCACTCTCTGATGCTGGTATATGTGGCATATTTTTCCTCTGACATCAGAGGAGCGCATTGGCATGGATCTGACCAAATTGGGAGCTTTTATGCTGTATTATGACTTTTTGTTTTTCTGTTTTTACAGTGTATCTGTAGTTCAGTCATACTTCGTTTATTGGGCACAAATTGAGTCCTCTGTTATCTCTAACAACATACAGAACCAGACTTCAGAGAACCAAGAAATAAAAGCATCAGACATGGAGACAACTTCTGTAACAAGTACATGTCTTACATATTTTGTACTTTTTAATAATAAAGTAGCCATTTGCCATTTATTCTATTACATGTTGTTATTAGGCCTTAAATTGTAGCTTACAATGACAATCTGTAGATTTTTTGTTGATTCTATAAGTGTTAGATTGATTAGGTATCAGGTAGAACTTATGCAGACATGGATGAGAAGTACTATATCTAGATGTAGACTTTTTGTAATATATTTCATTAACATATTACTTTCCTGTCTTCTAAACACTATGCTGCAATGCTGTTTTAAAAGCCTAGCTCAAGCTCCCTAAGAATCTGCTTTCAACTGCTGCTCAGAATGAATCCTCTTTACAATGGATAGTATGGGACTTTCCCTGTCTGAGCCTCTCTGCTCTCTTAGGCCATGTGCACACGTTAAGTATTTTTCGCATTTTTTTCGCGTTTTTTCGCTATAAAAACGTGATAAAAAGGCGAAAAAAAACGCTTACATATGCCTCCTATTATTTACAGTGTAATCCGCATTTCTTGTGCAAATGTTGCATTTTTTTCCTCGAAAAAATTGCATCGCGGAAAAAAAAGCAACATGTTCATTAAATTTGTGGAATTGCGGGGATTCCGCACACCTAGGAATGCATTGATCTGCTTACTTTCCGCATGTGGCTATGCCCACCATGCGGGAAGTAAGCAGATTATGTGCGGTTGGTACCCAGGGTGGAGGAGAGGAGACTCTCCTTCACGGACTGGGCACCATATAATTGGTAAAAAAAAAGAGAATTAAAATAAAAAATAGTCATATACTCACCTTCGATGGCCCCCGGAGTCTTCCCGCCTCTCAGCGGTGCATGCTGCCGCTTCCGTTCCTATAGATGGTGTGTGTGAAGGACCTGCGATGACGTCGCGGTCACGTGACCGCGATGACGTCGTGGTCACGTGACCGCGACGTCATCGAAGGTCCTGCACACACCATCTATAGGAACGGAAGCCGCTGAGGAGATCGGCTGTCAGGTGAGTATAACCATTTTTTTATTTTTTTATTATTTTTAACATTCTATCTTTTTACTATTGATGCTGCATAGGCAGCATCTATAGTAAAAAGTTGGTCACACTTGTCAAACAGTATGTTTGACAAGGGTGACCAACCTGTCAGTCAGTTTTCCAAGCGATGCTTGAGATCGCTTGGAAAACTTTAGCACTCTGCAAGCTAATTTCGCTTGCAAAATGCTAAAAAAACGGGAAAAAAACGGGAAAAAAACGCAAAAAAAAAATGCAGATTTCTTGCAGAAAATTTCTGGTTTTCTTCAGGAAATTTCTGCAAGAAATCCTAAATTCCTGACGTGTGCACATACCCTTACCGCATGATCAGATAGGGACGTCCCCAACAGACTGTTTGTAAATAGAGTAGGAATTCTTGCTAAGCAGTAGATGAAAGTAGATTCTTAGAGAGCATGAACTGGGCTATTAAAACATCATTGCAGCCTGGTGTTTGGGAGTGTAGAAGGCAAAATAATAATAATAATCTTTATTTTTATATAGCGCTAACATATTCCGCAGCGCTTTACAGTTTGCACGCATTATCATCACTGTCCCCGATGAGGCTCACAATCTAAATTCCCTATCAGTATGTCTTTGGAATGTGGGAGGAAATCGGAGAACCTGGAGGATATCCACGCAAACACTGGGAGAACATACAAACTCCTTGCAGATGTTGTCCAAGGTGGGATTAGAACCCAGGACTCCAGCGCTGCAAGGCTGCAGTGCTATCCACTGAGCCACTGTGCTTCCCTAATAATAACATTAACCCCTTTCTGACTTGGCTACTTTCCGTGTTTATCGCCCCCTTTTTCCAAGAGCAATAACTTTTTTACTTTTCCATCCACATAACCACGTGAAGACTTGTTTTTTGGGGGACGAGTTGTATTTTTGAATGACACCATTCATTTTATCATGTGATGCACTGGAAAGTGGGAGAAAAATTCCAACTGAGTTGAAATTGAAAAAAAGAGTACAATCCCACAATTGTTTTTTAGTTTTTCTGTTTATCATTATCACTATATGGTAAAACTGATTTAGCAGTATGCTTCTCCAAGTTAGTATGATTACGCAGATACCGAATATGTATAGTTTTTTTTTTATTATTTAAGTAATGACAAAAAATTCGGACCTTTGTAAAAAAAAAAAAAAAAAAAAAAAAATGGGTTTTTTTTGCTATTGACATTTCCAAGACCGATAATGTTTTCATTTTTCGGGACATGGGGCTGTGTGAGGGTTTATTTTTGGCACCGTGAGCTGACGTTTTTACTGTTATCATTTTGGGGTAGATACAATGTTTTTATAGCGTCTATTGCATTTTATTGCAATGTTGTTGTGGGCAAAAAAAACGTAATCGGAATGTTTGATAGATTGGATTTTTACAAATGCCGTGATACCCAATATGTGTATTTTTTCTTTATTTTTTTTATGGCTGGGACAAAAGGGGTGATTTGAATTTTTGTGTTTTTTTTTTTTTGTATTTTGTTTTACTTTTATATTTACTTTTTACTGTATTTATTAGTCCCCTTAATGGATTTGAAGCTGTAAAACATCGGATTGCTTGTGCTTTACATGGCTAAAATCATGATTTCATGTGAACATCAGCCATGAGCTGGCATTCACAGAAGAAATGTAATGACAGGCATGAATGTCATCAACAGACCTCCGAATGTCATGACAATCCATTGACACCTCGCAATCACGTCAGAGGAGCGCCGATAGACACGTAGAATGAGGCAGCCTCCTACCATCACGTGTTGAATGCTACTGTCAGAGATTATCCAGTAGGGAAAAAGTGGAGAGATGGATCCATATAATTTGTCCTTATGAAGAAGTATGTGATCTTCAAAATACACTGACAATAAAAACCGTTGTTCATCAATTATTGCCTCTTGCATACTTCCACTTATGTACTGTTACTACCCATTGGTGTCCTCAGCAGCGCAGCAAAGATCCATCTCTCCACTTTTTTGCTATTGCATATCCCTCCTTAGGTCTGCAGCATTTTTCTGAGTTCTTACATTGTTGTTGCTAACACAACCACACCAGGTGAGCACATCCCTGTACTCCTATTTTACCACTGCATACCAGACAAGACCCTATATTGCGCTATTGTTTACCAGTGTCTCCTTACTGTCAGAGATTGACAGCAGGATTAAAAAAGGTCGACACCCATGGGCGAAGTTCTGCTCCACCTGCTGCTGATTAAATCAGCTGTCATGTGCGGGGAAAGATGTGGGCTTTGCGTCTGAGCCCGCTTTAAAGTCATGGAAGAGTTATATGATGTACCAGTACGACATATGTTGATAAGGAGGTTAAGTATATTGAAAAAAAAATCCTAACTTGCCAAAGGCTGAAAAATTATTCCATGAAAAGTTTAGTTAATTTTTAAGAGAGTTTGGCGAGCTTATATCTGCACTTAACAGATAAATATAGCACACAGTTATCACTTATACAGAATAAGGTTACTTCACTCTTCAAATTTTTCTCCGATATTAGCAATTGAGAATTTGTGTTTTTTTGCTCTTTTAACAGGTCCCAAGTACCCCAGTACTTCAGCTGATACACACAAGACTTCTTTAGTTAGCTTTACCAAAACAAAGCCACCAGAAATTTCCATTGACACATTTATAGAGGAAATAAAGCATGTCTTTCCTAATGTCACATCTTCTATGAGAACTTCTCCACAGTATGTGCCCAGTAGTCCTACCAGTGCTGATAGTCATGTAGAAACAGAATTATTTCTCCGGTATCCTGGATCAACTGCCCATGCTGTCACATTACAGAAGACCAAAACCCGATATCCAAACTCAACTCACAACATAAATAGCAGGTATTGCATATTAAATATGAATTTTAAAAATGTAAATAAAGAAAATTTGACCCCATACTTTAAAATCTGAGTTTTTTGGGGGGATAGAGGCTGATCTGCAGCACCCTGGAATGGTCACTACACAGTGAGCAGCACTGTGTTGTTCTGGCTTCATATTCTGTTTGCATCAGGCAGCCACCGATGCAACTCCCACCCACGTGAATGTGATGACCTATCCTAAGGTCATCGAAATCTAAGCAGTAGCCAACCCTTTCAATAGCTAACCTTTGAGTGACAAGGAACAGAAGGTCAGAGAACAGTGACAAAAAGTTGGACCCTTTGGACTCAGGAAATGATAAAATAGAGGCTACTCATTTGTATACTGAAACCCTAGAAACACAGGGATAACGCCATAGGGAGTAACAAGTCTTACAGAACAGAAAGTTCAGAAACAAAGCCTTAGGCTATGTTCACACATTGCATTTTTCCTTGATTTTATCTGCAGGCAAAATCTGCTCTTTTGGCAGTAAGGAATCTGCTTAAAAAAGCAGATTTTGCTGCGTTTTTGCTGCATTTATCATGATCATACAGTTTGGTGCCTGTTATTCCTGAGTTTTCTGCATCAAAAACACAGCAAAACCTGATGCCTGCGTTCTTGCTCTTAATATATGTTCACACTTGCGTTTTTGCAGTATTTTTTTTCTGCAGGAAAAACCTGCTTTCTTGGCAGTAAAGAAGCTGCTTACAGAAAGCAGGTTTTGCTGCGTTTTATCGGGTACATTTCTCTCTTGCACGTGCTGATACATTTTAGTGTATAAAAAAAACATGATGCAACTTCTGGGCTTTTGCACCAAAAATGGAGCAAAACCTGATACCTGCATTTTTTTTTTGCTGCGTTTTTGCACTTACCCATTGCTTTCTATTGGTGAAAAAACTCTGAAAGAAGTGACATGCTGCAGTTTTGTTTTCAAAACCACAGCAGTTTTCCAATTCAGTGAGGAAAAATACCAAGATGATTGCATGAGATTTCTGAAATCTCGTATCTTTTGCTGGTACTGGAAAACGCAGCTTAAAATTTGCATTAAAAAACGCAGCAAAAAGAAAACCCCAGCAAAAATGCAACGTGTGAACATAGCCTTGCTCATTGCTTTCTATGTGTGAAAAACTCTGCAAAAACGCTGAAAGAAGTGATATGCTGCACTTTTTTTTTTCTAAATCAGTCAGGGAAAAAAAATCTGTTGTGTGCGCATGAGATTTCTGAAATCTAATGGCTTTTGCTATTGGTACTGTAAAATGCAGCTTTTAGTTTGCATAAAAAAATGCAGCAAAAACACAATGTGTGAACGTAGCCTTAGTGTACTGAATTTCCAACAGATGTAGGCTTGATAAGTGTCAAGACTCTGCATAAGGTGACAGTGTGATCTCTATAAAGGCAAAAGAAAGCTGAGCATGATTGTTGTGCAAAATGTAATATTAATCCCTTATTTTA
Organism: Ranitomeya variabilis; assembly: GCF_051348905.1. NCBI lineage: Eukaryota > Metazoa > Chordata > Amphibia > Anura > Dendrobatidae > Ranitomeya > Ranitomeya variabilis. The sequence continues at coordinate 956,779,420 of NC_135232.1, forward strand.
GTGCTGTAGCCAGAAAATATAGTTTACGTGGCAGAAATGCTGGCTGAAAATGCATAACATTTTATAGTAGCAGCCAAGTGGGTAAGATTTTACCAAATTGCATCCCCTCTCTGCATATAAAAAATATCGATTTGACATCTGGAGCATATCAATTTACTTCAATACCTATAGTATTTGAGGACAAATTTGAGTAAAATTATTCTTTACATCATGATCTAAGAAATTGCATCATTGATGGTAAAGTGTGCTGTTGGTTTATCATTGAACAACCAAATGCAATATTTTTTTCACTTTATATTTTTTGTTTTAGGACTCAACACTTATTTCATAGAAGATTCACAACTCCTTGCAGTGGCTGTGGAGAAGAAAGCAAGGTAAGTGACTGATAAAGAATTGTGTTTACACTAAAGAATGACATTTAGTAAATATTTATTTTAAAATACTTAAACAGTAGTTTCCATAGTAAAATATACAGATACAACCTCTGGCAAAAATTATGGAATCACCGGCCTTGGAGAATGTTCATTCAGTTATTTAATTTTGTAGAAAAAAAAAGCAGATCACAGACATGGCACAAAACTAAAGTCATTTCAAATGGCAACTTTCTGGCTTTAAGAAACACTAAAAGAAATCAAGAACAAAAAATGTGGTAGTCCGTAATGGTTACTTTTTTTAACCAAGCATAAGGAAAAAATTATGGAATCACTCAATTCTGAGGAAAAAATTATGGAATCACCCTGTAAATTTTCATTCCCAAAACTAACACCTGCATCAAATTAGATCTGCTCGTTAGTCTGCATCTAAAAAGGAGTGATCACACCTTGGAGAGTTGTTGCACCAAGTGGACTGACATGAATCATGGCTCCAACAGGAGAGATGTCAATTGAAACAAAGGAGAGGATTATCAAACTCTTAAAAGAGGGTAAATCATCATGCAATGTTGCAAAAGATGTTGGTTGTTCACAGTCAGCTGTGTCTAAAATCTGGACCAAATACAAACAACATGGGAAGGTTGTTAAAGGCAAACATACTGGTAGACCAAGGAAGACATCAAAGCGTCAAGACCAGAAACTTAAAGCAATGTGCCTCTAAAACAGGAAATGCACAACAAAACAAATGAGGAACGAATGGGTGGAAACTGGAGTCAACGTCTGTGACCGAACTGTAAGAAACCGCCTAAAAGAAATGGGATTTACATACAGAAAAGCTCAACAAAAGCCATCATTAACACCTAAACAGAAAAAAACAAGGTTACAATGGGATAAGGAAAAACCATCGTGGACTGTGGATGACTGGATGAAAGTCATATTCAGTGATGAATCGTGAATCTGCATTGGGCAAGGTGATGATGCTGGAACTTTTGGTTGGTGCTGTTTCAATAAGATTAATAAAGATGAATGCCTGAAGAGAACATGCAAATTTACACAGTCATTGATGATATGGGGCTGCATGTCAGGTAAAGGCACTGGGGAGATGGCTGTCATTACATCTTCAATAAATGCCCAAGTTTATGTTGATATTTTGGACGCTTTTCTTATCCCATCAATTGAAAGGATGTTTGGGGATGATGAAATCATTTTTCAAGATGATAATGCATCCTGCCATAGAGCAAAAACTGTGCAAACATTCCTTGAAAAAAAACCACATAAGGTCAATGTCATGGCCTGCAAATAGTACGGATCTCAATTCAATTGAAAATCTTTGGTGGGAGTTGAAGAAAATGGTCCATGACAAGGCTCTAACCTGCAAAGCTGATCTGGCAACAGCAATCAGAGAAAGTTGGAGCCAAATTGATGAAGAGTACTGTTTGACACTCCTTATGTCCATGCCTCAGAGACTGCAAGTTGTTACAAAAGCCAGAGGTGGTGCAACAAAATACTAGTCATGTTTTGGAGTGTTCTTTTGTTTTTCAAGATTCTATATTTTTTTCCTCAGAATTGAGTGATTCCATATTTTTTCCCCTATGCTTGGTTAAAAAAAGTAACAATTACTGACTACCACATTTTTTGTTCTTGATTTCTTTTAAGCCAGAAAGTTGCCATTTGAAATGACTTTAGTTTTGTGCCATGTCTGTGATCTGCTTTTTTTTCTACAAAATTAAACAACTGAATGAACATCCTCCAAGGCTGGTGATTCCATAATTTTTGCCAGGGGTTGTAATTACCAGGATTCTGCTCTGGTTTCATGCTATTGGTTCACAGAATGTAAAATCCCCAACATAAACAAGGGTATTCCATATCTATATGCCATATACACATAAGTCAAACAGGCTCCTATGAAAAAAAATGTCAACTGCACAGTATATGTTTTTTCGTAGGATGTCTTTGTACTAAGAAAAAAATGGAGGTGGCTATGACTACACTTATTAGTATAGCAGAAACAGATGTATGATGGCTCATTTCCTCAAAACCAATATGGCTATAGCTATTCCTGCCTATGCCAGATAATTAGGTTAGCATTTAATTGTACATAACATCATAAAGTCCAAGGGCCAACACAAACTTCACACATCATTTTTCTTTTGATTCAGTCTGTACTTTAATTCCCCTAATTTATGTAGTATACAGTGCTTTAAAAAAAGAACAAAACATTTGTATAATGGGAAAAATTAGTAGGTAGGTACTATTAAATAGTCACAGTACTCTTGAATCACTCATATTCCTAATGGTAGTGATTATCTCTAGTAGTTTGACTATAGCTTCTCCACTGGGGAAATTAGGCACCCCAGGTAAAAGTTTATCTCTGATCAGATTTCAAACACATTAATTTAATTTATTGTAAAAGGTTTAGCCAGTGTGCACAGACTTCTTTTGTCTACCATCACATCACATCACATCTCATATGGATAGACTCATATGCAACATGAGAAAGTCTATGTATCTCTTGAGCAGATGCATGCCCCAGTTTACCGAAATTTCTGTGAATTTTGATTTCAGATTTCTGTACATAAAAACCAGCAGAATGCAGTATCAGTAAAGTGAATTAAATTTGAACCCATTTTCAATTCAGAATTAACCTATGGTTAAGGATGTTTATATCTTCAGTATATCAATTCCTGATACAGATTGGTCTTGGATTTGTTGCAAATTATTCCGATTGACTTCAATGACAGTACCCAATTTAGCAATAAAACAGTATTTGTTCATTTTGAAGTGGAAAAATTCAAGTAAATCTGCACCCAAATTTGCATTACCTTGTGTGAATTTTCAGATGTGGGATTTTCCAATTTTTTGTTGCCTTAAAGGGGTGTATCAGCACCTAAAATGAATTTTCGAAATATCTATCCTACCTACTACTTTTGTAATTTGCTTTGTTACACAATTCTGTACACCTCTCCCTATCTATCTATCTACAGTTGTGCTTAAAAGTTTACATACACCGGCAGAATTTTTGCTTTCTTGGATTTTTTTTCAGAGAATATGAATGATAACACCAAAACTTTTTCTCCACTCATGGTTAGTGGTTGAGTGAAGCCATTTATTGTCAAACTACTGTGTTTTCTCTTTTTAAGTCATAATGACAACCCAAAACATCCAAATGGCCCTGATCAAAAGTTCACATTTGGCCTGATAACATCCACAGAAGTTGACACAAATGGGTTTGAATGGTTACTAAAGGTAACATCCTCACCTGTGACCTGTTTGCTTGTAATCAGTGTGTGTGCATAAAAGCGGAGTGAGCTTCTGGGATCCAGACAGACTCTAGCATCTTTCATCTAGCTACTGACGTTTCTGGATTGTGAGTCATGAGGAAAGCAAAAGAATTGTCAATGGATGTACGGGAAAAGGTAATTGAGCTGTATAAAACAGGAAAGGGATACAAAAAGATACCCAAGGAATTGATAATGCCAGTCAGCAGTGTTCAAACTGTGATTAACAAATGGAAAATAAGGGACCCTGTAAAAACAAGACCATGGTTAGTTAGACCAACAAAAATTTCATCCACAACTGCCAGGAAAATTGTTCTGGAAGCAAGGAAAAAAACCACAAATAACATCAGCTGGAATACAGGACTCTCTGAGTAGCGGTGTGGCTGTTTCAAGATGCACAATAAGGAGGCACTTGAAGAAACATGGGCTGCATGGTCGAGTCGCCAGAAGAAAGCCATTACTGTGCAAATGCCACAAAGTATATCGTCTACAATACGCAAAACTGCGCAGAGACAAACTTCAAAACTTCTGGAACAAGGTAATTTGGAGTGATGAGACTAAAATTGAACTTTTCGCCACAACCATTGTAACAACCCTGCCGGCATCACTGCATGGCTTCCCATCCCCCACCTGCCTTACACACCAACTTACTCACTACTCCGGGCCATGCTGTGAGTTGTCTTTTGCCGGCTCCATGCTGTGTGCCTCATGTCTCCTGCCTGCTCTGTGCATGCTTCCTGGCTGTGTGCATAAGGGGGCGGCGCTGGCAATTCCTGGTTCTTATACAGTTAGGGTGCACCTTCCTAAGGTGTCCCCGGCCAATTGCCAAGAGGCCTCAGGTACTTAAGGCATTCCCACCCTTAGGGGAATGCCTGAGCAACTTTCTCCCTCAGTTAGTGTCTTGCTACTGAGATGCCAGGTCCTGTCTTGTTTCCGCCCTCTCTGGGGGCTGCATTCCCAGACCAGTTACCGTGCACTTTGTGTCCTATGTTTCTGCCTCCCTGAGAGCTGCATTCTCAGGCCTGTGTCTTTGTCCAGAATCTCTTTCCGTGTCCGTCCTTGTCTGTTCTGTGTCCTATTTTTGTATCCTAGATCCTGTCCCTGTCCTTGCCTGAACTCAGTCCTAACCTTTATCTGTTTGTTTCCTTGTCTGTGGCTTCCTTTCCCTGCTGTGTGTATCCTTGTGTCTTCTCAGTCTACCCTGCTCTCGCTCTGCGCCTCTGCTCTCACACTGCAGCTCTGCTCTGCTCTCGCCCTGCGGTTCTGCTATGTTCTCACTCTGCTGCTCTGCGGTTCCGCTCTGCTCTCGCTCTGTGGCTCTGCTCCTTGTGGTTCTGCCCGGCACCGCTCCTTGCGGTTCTACCCTGCTCCGCTCTTGTGGTTCTACCCTGCTCCGCTCCTTGCGGTTCTGACCTGCACCACTCCTTGTGGTTCTACCCCACTCCGCTCCTTGTGGTTCTACCCTGCTCTGCTCCTTGCGGTTCTACCCTGCTTCGTTCCTTGTGGTTCTACCCTGCTCCGCTCCTTGCTGTTTTACCCTGCTCCGCTCCTTGCGGTTCTACCCTGCTCCGCTCCTTGCGGTTCTACCCTGCTCAGCTCCTTGCGGTTTCGCACTGCTCTCGCTTCGCACCGCTCTTGCTTCGCACCTTCTGGGTCTTTGCTTTTACAGTCTGAACAGTTCTCTACCTGTTCCCATATGTCACTAATACCTGTCCGTCTTCCTGTCCTCCCTGAATCAGTCCCTGTTCCCCAGTCTGAACAGGTTGCTATCTGTTCCCAATCTGTTCCCATATACCACTCACACCTGCCCATGTGCCTTCTGAGTCAGTTCCTGCCTGTGTCTCAGCCATGCCTGCCTGCCAGTGTCTCAGTCGTGCCCGTCTGGTAGTGTCTCAGCCGTGCCTGCCTGCCAGTGTCTCAGCCATGCCCGACTGCCTGTGTTCCGTCCCCCAGTGGGATCAGCAGCCACAGCCAGACTCCATCCTGGAGTGGTACCTGGAAGCTACCTGCCGCACAAGCCTGACCTCACCATCAGAGGCTCCAGTGAACACCAAGGAAGCTACTTAGTCACACCCCTCCCAGGGAAGTCTGGATTGTGGCACAATGAGGCCACACACTTCATGCTCACGCCAACCAGTCAGGGGGCAAGCGTTACAGTTTGCTCAGGCCATGGTAGCCGCTGAGTCCCATTGTCCTTTCGCTCTCAGAGCAAGATGAACTTTTTTCTGGATCCGGTCCTTCACTGCTCTACACACAATCATCATCTCTAATGAGCTATTCAATCGACTTGAGGCTTGCACTTCTAAAGTTGAATCCGTCCCAGCCCATCCGCCAAGCTACGATGGGGATCCAAAGCAGTGCCGTACATTCTTGGAGCAGTGCTTACGTTATTTCAAATAGCATGCTCCCTATTTTGCCACAGATCAGATTAAAGTAGGATTCCTAATGACCTACCTAGCAGGAGATGCTTTGAAGTGGCTCAACCCCCTCTGGGAAGCAGAGGATCCCATCACCTCGAATCTGCCGGCCTTCCTGGCGGCCTTCTGTAAGGTCTTTGATAAGCCTAATACAGTGTCTTCTGAAAAGTTTTCTCCCCCAAGCTCACAGAGACAGACCATATGAAAGAAACCTGTGGGTAAACCATCTCATCCATCCTTGACCGTCCAAGACTCACCAGTTCCACAACCTGCCAAAGCAGCCACCCAAGCAAGATCCAAGAGGTCTGATAAGAGTGGGCTGACAATCCTGCAGCCTGAATCTATGAAATACGGTTTCACTGCGGTTGTAAGGAACATCCTGATGGTCTGTGTCCTGTGAAGCCTATACTCCAAAACCCTGGGCCAGTAAGAGAGGCTGCCCTTGGCAAGAGTACCTCCTCTCCTTTAAAGTCAATGACTGTGTCTCTGTCTTCTGGGAGCTTTGGTGTGTTAAAGCCGCCAGCCATATGGAGTCGGTGTGTGATCTCTGTCCTACAGCTCCAGAACCCAGTGAGGGCGTTGTCTGATTATGGTTGAGCCCTACTTAAGAGCAGTCTAGTCCTGCAAGGACAACTACAGCTTCAAGTCAGATCCTTATACTCGAAGAAATTTGTCTTCAGTATGCTGTCTGGTATGCCCATGGGTCATTCTAAGCCTAAGACTCTTCCACCCGTTCTGGTCTGGAGATCCAGCAAGGTGCTTCATTTGAATCAACCAAGTCGTGAGAAGTGTCTGGTTCCCATGTGTCAAAGACAGTCAGCAGTGTCGTCTTCTTCTTCAGCTGGTCTGCTAGTCGTCGAGTCAAGGTGTGCTGACGTCTCCAAAGATGGGGAAGCTGTGATGTTCTCTCCACACATCTCCAATGGCTATACCAGTAATCTGTTCCCTGGAACATCCCTGCCTCTTGGACATTTTCTTCTGGATAACGGGCTGAAGATGGTTCCTATGTGGTTACCTTCAGCGTCCATGTGGCCGCTTGGAGAACATACCAAAACAGAAGTTTACTCATCTCAGCTTTCCTCTGACCAGGTGGAGGTGACGTTCTCTTCACTTATCTCCAATGACTTTACCTGTGACCAATACCCAGGAACTTCTCTGCCACTTGGAAATTTTTCTCTGGCTGTCAGGCAGAAGATGAATCTAGTCTGGGTTTCTTTGGCTTCCATGTTGCCGGTTGGTGAAGATGTCAAGACGGAAGCTTCAAAGTCCCTGCTTTCCATATACCTGGAGGAAGAAGTCCAGGTCAAAAGTGGAAACTGATCTCGTCGGGCACCAAGAGACTGGGTATTCTGTGATTCCTGATGGCACGCCTACCTCATTTTACCCGAAGGATGCCGTGATGGCCTGGACTGTGTGTGGTCAAATACTTCTTTTGCAGGTCATCCTGGCAGGCTTAAAAAAGAGGGGGCATAAAGGGGGGTACTGTAACAAACCTGCCGGCATCCCTGCATGGCCTCCCATCCCCCACCTGCCTTACACACCAACTTACTCACTACTCTGGGCGATGCTGTGAGTTCTGTCTTTTGCCGGCTCCATGCTGTGTGCCTCATGTCTCCTGCCTGCTCATTCTTGAGCATCTTTCTCCCTCAGTTAGTGTCTTGCTGCTGAGGTGCCAGGTCCTGTGTTGTTTCTGCTCTCACTAGGGGCTGCATTCCCAGACTTGTTACCATGTGCTTTGTGTCCTATGTTTCCACCTCCCTGAGGGCTGCATAATCAGGCCTGTGTCCTTGTTCAGAATCTCTTTCCGTGTCCGTCCTTGTCTGTATTGTGTCCTATTCTTGTATCCTAGATCCTGTCCCTGACCTTGTCTGAACTCATTCCTAACCTTTATCTGTTTGTTTCCTTGTCTGTGGCTTCCTTTTGCTGCTGTGTGTATCCTTGTGTCTTCTCCATCTACCCTGCTTTCGCTCCATGCTCGGTGGCTCTGCTCTCGCTCTGCGGTTCCACTCTGCTCTCGCTCTGCGGCTCCTCTCCTTGTGGTCCTGCCCGGCACCACTCCTTGCGGTTCTACCCTTCTCCGCTCCTTGCGGTGCTGCCCTGCTCCGCTCCTTGTGGTTCTACCCTGCTCAGCTCCTTGCGGTTTCGCACTGCTCTCGCTTTGCACCCTCTGGGTCTTTGCTTTTACAGTCTGAACAGGTCTCTACCTGTTCCCATATGTCACTCATACCTGTCCGTCTTCCTGTCCTCCCTGAATCAATCCCTGTTCCCCATTCTGAACAGGTTCCTATCTGATCCCAATCTGTTCCCATAAACCACTCACAACAGCCCATGTTCCGGTGCCTTCTGAGTCAGTTCCTGCCTGTGTCTCAGCCGTGGCTGCCTGCCTGGCCGTGTCTCAGCCATGCCTGCCTGTCAGTGTTCCGTCCCCCAGTGGGATCAGCAGCCACAGCCAGACTCCACCCAATTTACAGGAACTGAAGGCTTTTTGCCAAGAAGAGTGGCCAGCTTTACCGAATGAGAAAATAAAGAACTTCATCTACAACTACCACAAGAGGCTTCAAACTTTTGATCAGGGTCACTTGGATGTTTTGGGTTGTCATTATGATTTAAAAAGAAAAAACACAGTAGTTTGGCAATAAATAACTTCACCCAACTACTAACCATGAGTGGAGAAAAAAAGTTTTGGTGTTATCATTCATATTCTCTGAAAAAAGGCCAAGAAAGCAAATATTCTGCCGGGGTATTTAAACTTTTGAGCACAGCTGTATCTAATCCCTAAATGTGTTTTTTTTTACTATACTTCCTGTGATGTTTGGTTTGAGAGGAGTCTCAATCCTGATGTCACAGGAAGCTAGTGCTGCACTCACTCCCCACAGCATCGATCACCCCTCCTGGAACAGGGTGTCATCAGAGGGCAGTACTGCAGTTACTCATGCGTTTCTTGCATCGCCAACCCCTCTAAATACTTCTGGATCCTGGGTGATGGATGCTGTGGGAAATGTGAGTGCAGTAGTGGCACTCAGTTTCTACCTCCGCCACCAACATAGCTTTTAACAGAAAGAAGACGTCATCAGTGAGTGGAGGTAGAAGCAATGAATGACACCAGCGCAGCCCCATAGCTTCTAGCATTGCCCTCAGACAAATCATCATCAGAGGATGGCTCTGGTGTCACGCACTGCTTCTATCTCTGACCCATGGCAATGTTTTTCACAGAAACTACGGAAGTGGTAGAAGCAGAGAGCCGCTGCTGAGCTTACCTTGCCAACGGTGTCTATCAACCAGGATCCAGGAGATCTTCAAAGGGCAGCGATGTAAGAAACTAGTTAGTAACTGCAGCACTGCCCCCTGTAACACCCTGTTTCAGGAGGGACACTGCAGGGAGTCAGTGGAGCCCCCGGCTCCTGTGACATCACGTTTGAGAGGATTAGATAAATCAGGAACAGTGTAGGGTGTTGTGTAATAAAGCAAATTACAAAAGTCTGATGGTGTAGAAAACACATTTTAGGAGCCAAACCACCCCTTTATATATAATAGAGTTGCCATGTACACACCTTCACAGCACATTCTGTGGGTAAAACTGTAAAGGGTTAAGCTACTTCCACTTATACAATCTTGCACTTTCCACTCAGGTTGCAAACTAAGCAGAAATCAAAACAAACACTCTAGATACACAACTTGCTGTCATCACCTACTGGGTTCTGGTTTGAGGGGAGCCTAGCACTTACTATTTTTCACTAATTTCCATTAAAGGCACATTGAAGACCCTAATTGAATAAATGTATATGTAAATTAAAGGGATTTCTCTTGGCTCATGGCTATCAAAAAATAATTGTTAATAAATAATCAGCAATGGAAATCTGTCTCTGAACAAGTACAGAACCAAAGCTACTGGATAATGTAAGCAGGTGATGATACAAAATGTATGAGGTATAGAGCAACATATGGGGAAAAATAAGTGATGTAATTAGTGATGACTGAGTGTGCTCATTACTCGAGTTTTCCGAGCAGGCTCAGGTGTTCTCCGAGTATCTTGGGCATGCTCGTAGATTATGTTTGTGTCCCCGCAGCTGCATGATTTGCGGCTGTTTGACAACCTGAACACATGCAGGGATTGCCTGTTAGGGAATCCCCACATGTAATCAGGCTGTCTAGCTGCCGCAAATCATGCAGCTGCGGCAACACAAACATAATCTACGAGCACGCCCAAAATACTCAGAGAACACCCGAGCATGCTCGGAAAACTCGAGTAACGAGCACACTCACTCATCACTAGATATAACATATAGGTGAACCACAACTGGATTGTTCACATAAAGCCAGGACAAGCCATTTCATTTTAGAAGTCATTGTACTTTATTTCCGTGTTTCAAGCTTCCTGCTTTACTGGGTTTAATTGATTTACACTAATTGAGAAAAATAGCCAAGCTGTATTTCTGCCCTTCTAGGTAAGAAACCAAAGAAAGCCCCATGACTGTTGTGAACATACCATAGATAGAATGAGTGAATTAATTAATAGAAAGTTGCACAAGAATATGTGATTGTTATACAGTACATATATTAGTCATTGTTTCTATAGATTCAAAGCGATATCAAGAACACAATGAAAAACAGTGAAATTTTTTTTCCAGACGATTTATCGAGTACGAAAATTGACTTCACCGAGACCGACTGCTCATCATGCTTCCTTGGCTCAGTATACTCAACTTTTACAAAATCAAGAAATGATGAAAGAACCCATAAAACTAACCTTCAAGGATTCTCAGATTCTTGTTTCCTCTTCTCCTAACACACAATATAAGGAGCTCAAGGCCACCAAAGAACTTTCTGCCAACTTTTTACACCAGCCAGAATCTCCAGCTCTGGAACGAAACACAGAGACTAGTACTTCTTCCTGGGTGACTAGGCCTGTCCAGGAGTTTGGTGTCCCAACTAATGGGAGAGAAAATAAAGCTAGAGGGATGCAGCTTGCCATGACCCAGATAGGTATCCTACTAGGGTGCTCTGTAGCTCTGGGGATGGCCCTTGCAGCTGGTCTGCGATGCATTCATGCCCAATACTGCCAGAAAAGGACGGAAGTTTCCTTTAGTGAACCAGACAACAATGTTATTACATTGCGGGAAAATGGAGAAATGATGCAGTTTAAGAAATTTCGGGAGAACAGTTTTGTCCTGGTCCAAGCAGAATATAACTGGATCACTCCGGCTGTTACTGGAAAATCACAGTAATGGTTATATACACATTGGTGTATCACATTGTGTATCACATGCAGTGCTCACATTGGTTTGGATATTTTCTAATGTTTCGAGCAAAAGCCCTGTTTTTATGGAACGTGCGTAATGACATAGTAGGTACATATGTAGGAGAGCTAAATTCTAACACTACTGGTGAAAATTGTTGGCAATGTTAGGCTATGTGCCCACAATGCAGAATAGAAGCAGATATTTCTGCTTCAAATCTGCACTCCCTTGCCGAGGATAACGCTTGCGGATTTTAATGCATTTTTGTCTCGTTTTTCACTCATTTTTTAAGCGTTTTTCATGCGTTTTTTCCAAGCGTTTTCCTATACAACTTCATGGCGGTGGAATCGCCGCGATTCCGCAAAATTAATGAACATGCTGCGTATTTTTCCGCGATGCGATTCCGCTGCGGAGAAATATGCAGCATGGACACAGCAGTTGCAGAATGCTATTAAAATTAATGGGATGCGCTTTGTGAGCGTTTTTTAAGCATTTACGCAGCGGAAAACGCGGCAGAATCGCTTAAAAAATGCAACGTGTGCACACAGCCTAATGGTGGTTTCTTATAATCAAAATGTATCACCCATCCACAGGAAAGGTAATAATTAGAGATGAGCGGATCTGACAAGATTCACATTCATCAAATCCGCTGGATTTTACTGTGAAATTTGATTTGAAGTGAATTTATTTTCCACGAATTTAATGCCCCTAATTTTTTTTCTTCATCTCCTAATTATTATGCTCTGGAGTCTCTTCGGGCCCCAAGGCATCATAAATAAATGGTAGAAAAAAAAACCCAACAATACTCACCTCTCTGCTCATCTCCACTGTAATAATAAGAAATAGCAATAAGAAGAGGCGACAAGGACCATACGGGGAAAGCATGCAGCGGAAGTGGCTGGGAAGCCTTCGATGGTTCAGCAAAATGTCGACCAACCGGGCCCATCTTCCTTAATTACAAAAACCCCACAATTCTGAAGAACACGGACTTTTGTAGAATTCAATTTCACTCGAATAAATTCAGCCAACTCTACTAGTACATATTTAGTCAGTGGGGATGGATCCAGCAGTCAAACAGCCATGATACTTATGTATCACCTATGATTTACTTCTGGGAAGATCCATTTAAGCAGGTTATTTCTATGCAATCTGAGAGCTGCATGAGGTAGGGACAGAGAGCCTGATTCCATCGATGTATCACTTACAGGACTGCATGGTTTAGTTTTGATAAAATCCCTGCTTTTTCTTGTAGCAGTGGTCAGGATGCTGAACTGTGTATAACCCCGCCCACATCCCTGATCCCCCTACATCCCCACTTTGCATTGTCATCAAGCTGCCAATCAGTGTTGGGGGCGGGGTTACACAGACTAGCTGGACTGGACATGTGAGCCCTAGTCAGGCACTGATAATCTCCTCCTGATAAGACACTGATTACATTGAAATGACAACACAACCTAATAAGTGACACATCCCTGGAATCTGGCTCAATTTCTCTACATTATGTAGCTCTTAGATTAAAAGGCAAAAACCTGCTAATAGCTTCCCTTTAAAGATATTCTGTATCGGTTAATGACTCACTAAACAAAAGTTGATAAAATGCTTATCCCTGATCATTGCTTTATGTAAATAAGCAAGGAATCAGGCTGATCTAGTATTTTCTGCAGACCTAGAAATTAATATTAGTCAGCAACACATTCACTTGTACGAATATCCAACTGTATGGGGACAAGGGGTGGTAGTAACGACCGTTCCTTACGATGGAGTTTCCGCATGCAGATAAAGGCTGCATGTAAATGGGAGTGAAACAAACATGACCACCGATTGACAATATAACATGTCGATCAATGCTTGTTAATCTTAGAACATGATTATTTAACTCTAAAATATTGTATTGAAAATAAATGTATTTTATGCGAGTCTATATTTTATCATTGGATACTTATTGTTGTACACTAGATAGATGTTTGGATACTGAGGAGGATTATGGACAGTTGCATGATTGTGGGCAGGGAGAGGCAAACACATGTGCATGTATTCACGTCCACTACTGATTTATGCAAATTATATAATTACGACAGATATGTTTTACTAATACTAATCCATAACAGATTTTACTTGTTTTTCTGTAGAATTAGCTTTTCTTTATATTTGAGACACCTAGACTTACTGAATAACGTGCCGTGTACTTTAGTATTGTATGCCGCAAGTTTTATTTATTTTTCTAGGGTAAATGTAGCTATGTAAGATTAGTAATAACCTTACAATCTCACTGCTATTAAGTTCTTAAATATTATATTGAAAATAAAGGTACGTTATATGAGTCTATATTGGTTCCTTTTTTCGCCTGACCCGGCCATGTAACTTTCTTCCTTCCTACGTAATATAACTTTCAGTGACTGTTGTTGACCACTAAATCGAAGGGCACTTGTCACAGGTATTGGAAGTGTCATAAAAATATTGATTGCAATAATGATAATAAAATCACAGAAGGAAAGTGTCATTAGGTAACACATCATGCCAAAATAGTAAAAAGAATAAATGTCAGCTTATAGGACCAAACATGACTTTTCATCAGGTGCAAATGGATAGAGATTCTTTGCATCCATTCACACCTGATAAGGAGACATGTTTAATTCTAACAGCAAGAAGACTCTGCAGTATTACCTCAGGTCAGTTCAATACTGTCATTGTCACTATTTTCACATGTTTTCCGACAGAGCTCTAGAGAACAATGAAGACTGGATTTGTATCCGGGAGTCTTTTAAGTGACAAATCAAAGTGAAAAATGTATTTAATGTTTTGGGTAAAAATGTTAACGTTTTTGGAGCTATAGTACCCTAATCATATTTTACCCTAATAAGTGCCTAGGAATCAGTCGCCCATCTAACAGATATGCTGGAGGCATCTGGATGCTATGATAGCTGACCTTTAACATAACTGTAAGCCATACAGATGCCTCATAGGGTGCCATTTGGATACATAAAATTTGGATACCACAGAAATATAAATTCACGCAAAGGATGATTAAAGGGAATCTGTCACCACATTTGACATATCTAAGCTATTAATATGGGCATACAGGTTATAGACTGCTGAGGAGAGTGAACCCAGTGTGTCTCATATCAGATGCCTTGTTGTTGATAAATCATTTTTTATAACTTTATGTAAATGACCTCTTCCAGGCTATGGGGAGGACGTTGCCTGGAAGATAACTATGCCTCTGCACTTCATCTCCATATATCTCACCTCCCATTGGCCGCTAGAGATTAAATCTTGCGCATGTGCATTACTGTTATCTTCTTTCCTCTGGAGTCTTCTGCCATTCTATGGCCATAGGTATCAAGTGCCTTCTGCACAGGCGCCATTCCTAATCTACCCCGGTGCACATCTATTCATGCTGGGAACAATGGAAACGACACCTATTGCTGTCCAGAGGAAAGAAGATAACAGTAATGCACATGCGCAAGATTTCCTTTCAAGTGGCTGAACGAGTGAGGCTGACGGGAGGGAGATAGATGAAGATGAAGTACGGAGGCAGAGTTATATTCAGGCATCGTCCTTCCCATAGCCTGGAAGAGGTCATTTATAAAAAGTGATAGAAGATTATTTCTCAGCAACAACACATCTGATATGAGACATACAGCGATCACTCTTCTCAGCCATCTATAACCTGTATGCCCATATTAATGGTTTAGATAGGTCAGATGTGGTGACAGATTCCCTTTAACAGTTTCAGTGCTTTGCAACATGTTTATCACACAAGTGTCATACATTTTTTGACATGATATAGTAAGGTTTTGATCTGTGAGGTCACGGTGTTGAAACCTGCTTTGGTCCTTGACACAAAGAGGTGGAAGCACTAAGCAGAAGAGTGTGCCCCTTTGGCTGTGAGCAGCTCTGTTCGCCATGCTGCTGTTGCCTTCTTTTCATACCTACATACACCCTCCTTTTCCTTTGGCTCCTTCTGTAAAGAGTTAACTCTGAATTTAGTGCAGTTTTTGATATTTAGTAAACTAGAAATATCAGTAGAAGAGTTAGAGCTTTACTGTAAAACTGTAGTGCTCCATTATAGGATCCTGAGGACCAGCACCAGGATGAACTGGTGGACCCGAGTGGGCAATTTTCTTACATGAAAGGTTTAAGTGTTGTAGGACACTAGTGAGAGGACAGCTCTCATCCCACTCAATGAATTTGCTCGTGCCATGGTGCCAGCTGTGGGCATCATTAAGTGCCAGGAATGAGGAGAAACGCTGACTAATGAGCACCTCAGCCCCTGCTGCACTCTGCCATCACCATTATGCCTCTCAGCCTATATACTGTATGGGGCAGCATATTCTATGGCTTACTGAGCTGTACTCTCTAGATAAAAGAATATTGTGAGTATTAAGAAAATTAAATTAACCATAGGGTACTCTTAATAAAGGCATCTCATACATAAGAAAAGGCTTCAAGTGGCATCTGCCAGCCGTGGAACTTAACAGCTGATGGCTGGTATTTCATTAATGTTTTATTAGTGGTTAGCTGAAAGGACTAATAGGGGCAGGGAACACGTTTTTGTTATTTGCTTTTTCTTATTGTGGAAAATCAATAAAAAGTACTTGATTAAAAAAAAATAATTCACACCGAACTCCACACTGATCACATGCCCAAACAGCAATGTTTTCATGCAAGAAATTCACATGCATAATATCCAAAGTTGGCACAAGAAGTGGCAGCATCCCGTGAAATGGTAGAAAAAGTGTTTTTTTGTTCCATCAGTAAACAAAAATGCAACTCTTCGATTTAAGCAGACGAAGACCTGCAAAAAAGAAGGCAAAATAAAGACAATGTGGATGATGAGTCCAGGGGTCACCTCCCTTTACATCGCCATATGATTCACAGTACTAGGCATAAATCCTGGACGTAGTGTGAATTTTGTGTCTAATTAGTGAAAAATTCACAAAAAAATATTTTCCGTTGCCAACGCTGCGGCTCTAGTAGATTCAATGCATGGTGGTATTCCTAGTTGTGCTTCTTGGCTCTTTTTTAGATCAGACACGGATTTGCAAGGTCGCTATCTGTAGGTGGCGCTAGAGAGACACTTTTCTGGATAAGAGCTAATTTGCATTATCTAATTTAAAGTGTAAGCATGCAGGGCCATATACTGCATTATTAAATGCTCTCATGAAATCTCTGTCAATGATATTCTAATGTTTTATATTTATAAAAGTCAGGATCATGTAGCATAAATTATTTCAATGAGGATTTTACCATTTTTAGCAGTTAGATGATTAGTGGTTGCTGCTCAGAGAAGACAACCATTTAAAGATTCAGCTTTGATGTCATTATGTTGCAAGTAAACGTACAAGATATATTAGTAGAATTTTAAGTACAACTTCTCATCCTGCATTCAGATTACAAGCCGACTGATCAGCAGGACATTCTTTGGAAATATTTTAGATGTTGCGTGGATTTCTCACATGTGACATAAATTGCTCTTTAAAAGTTGTTGAGTATTTACAAGAGGCCACTTTACATGCAGAATCCTTACAATGAGCTATAGTTCATTAGAAGGAAGTGGAATGATCATTTGAGACAACACTCATTTAAAGAGGATCTGGCACTAGATCAAAAGTTTACAATTTTTGCTCTTATTTTATTCCCACTGCTCCCTTGAATATTCCTTTTGTTTTGTTTTTTAGAATCTGCCATACGGTTCCAGAGATATGGGCCTTTTTATTTAGTGCTCATTTTTATTGCCTTTTATTACGCTGTGAGCCGCAACCCTCTTGGTTCAGACCATAAAAATTATCTCAAAATAATAAGACCCATATCTCTGGAACCATATGGTGGATTTAAAAAAAGGCATACTCAGGGAAGTAAAATAAGAGCAAACACTACTCATTTTTGACCATCACTGGTCGTTAAGGGGTTAATATTTGGTTGCACACCCTTTGGTACATTTAACTGCAATAAATTGTTTCCTATAACCATCCACAAGTTTCTGACACCACTTAATTGGAATTGTGGACCACTCTTCTTTTACAAAGAGGTCTCTCATATGAGGTCTCTCATATTTGAAGGGTACTTTCCCAAACATCAATTTTATAATATCTGGTGTTCAATGGGATTTAGATGCAGACTCATTGCTGGCCTTTTCAGAACTCTCCAGCTCTTTGTTTCTGGGTGATTCTTGAAGTATGTTTAGGTCCATTGTCCTAATGGAAGACCCATGACATAGGATGTAAATCCAGCTTTCTCACACTGGGCACTACATTTCGACCCAAAATTATTTGGTAGTCTTCAAATTTCATGATGGCTTTCACACAGTCAAGGCACCCAATGCCACAGGCAGCAAAGCAACCCCCAAAGCATCTTTGAACATTCACCATATTTGACTGTAGGTACTGTGTTCTTTTCTTTGTAGGCCAGATTCCATTTTCGGTAAACAGTAGAATGATATTCTTTACCAAAAAGCTCTATCTTAGTCCCATATGTCTGCAAGGCACTTTCCCAGAAGAATTTTGGCTTACTCGCGCACGTTTTGGAAAACTGCAGTCTAGCTTTTGTATGTCCGCCTGAATCTCATGCTATAGTGCTTAATTTCATTCAAATGTTGACTGATAGTTAGCGCTGACCCAGATGCACCTTGAACTTCTTTGGAACTTGATTGAGGCTGCTTACCCACCATCTGGACTAGACTGAGTTGTTACCTTTCATCAATTTTTCACTGCTGTCCACATCCAGGGAAATTAGCTACAGTGCCATAGGTAGTAAACTTACTGATTATGTTACACACTGTGGACAAAGGAATATCATGATCTCTGGAAATGGACTTGTAACCTTGAAATTATTATTTTTAAACAATCTTGGTTCTCAACTCCTCAAACAGTTCTTTTTTCCTCTCTCTCTCTGTGCTCCATGCTTAGTGTGGCACACACAGACACACAAGGCAAAGATTGAGACAACTTTTCCCCTTTTTATCTGGTTTCAGGTGTGATTTTCATAATACTCACACCTATTACTTGCCACAGGTGAGTTTGAACAAGCATCACATGCTTGAAACAAAGTTGTTTACCCATAATTGTGGAAAGGTGCCAACAATTTTGTCCAGCCCATTTTTGGAGTTTTGTGTGAAATTATGTCCAATTTGCCCTTTTTTCTCTTTTTTTGTGTTGTTCTAATGCACACAATGAAAATAAACATGTGTCTAACAAAACAGGTGTTATTGCAATAATTTCTTGGAGAAATACTTCATTTTCTGGAACAATTTCAAGAGTGCCAACACTTTCGGCGGTACAGCCGTAATATTGACCCTGACATCACTTTCCCCGAGGAAGCAAGTGTGCAAAACGCGCTTTGGGGTTCTCTGTCCTATGTTCAAGAGCAGGTCGGTTCATTTGTATCATGTCATCTTTCTCTATTGTATTTGGCCTCATCTTTCCCATGCATTAGTATGTCTTCAATCCATTAGGATTTTTTCCTGTACAACCCTCTACTTATTATTCTGTACTAATCCAGCAGATGGTACTTACTGGTCACATTAGTTACTGCGGCTAGGGGTTACAATACTCCCTATACCACTTGGTGTACTTTATGCACGTACCGTGTTTCCCCGAAAATAAGCCACCCCCGATAATAATCCGTAGTGGGGGGTAGAGAAGGGGCGGCTAATATAAGCCATACCCCGAAAATAAGCCGTAGTGGGAAACACGTGGAAAATATAAGCCATGGTACCTTTTGACTGCCTCGGTCCCCTCTGTCCTCTCTCTAGTGGCCCCGAGTGCAGGGTTAAACAAACAAAACAGCGCGGTGTTCGCTATTCGCCGTTTACCGGTGGGCGCGGCCATCTTTCCTGTGGCTGCGCGTGCGCAGATGGAGCGCTCTGCTGCCCGGGGCTTCAGGAAAATGGCCGCGGGATTCCGCGCGTGCGCAGATGGAGATCGCGGCGGCCATTTTCCTGAAGCCCCGGGCAGCAGAGCGCTCCATCTGCGCACGCGCAGCCACAGGAAAGATGGCCGCGCCCACCGGTAAACGGCGAATAGCGAAGACCGCGCTGTTTTGAATCTCCTGGGCAGTGGATCTTCTCTTTGGACATGCGCACACCACTACGCCACCAACGTAATGATGAGCAGGATTCTGGGGGAGAAACAGCGCTGTGACCACGCCCATCCGACCTGACCAACTTGAGTGACAGGACAAAACGGCCACTTCACAAAGGTATTTTGGCAGCCTAACGGGGGTGTAAAGGCACCAAAAAGGCACTAATGTAAAGCGCAGCTCTGCCCCTAAGTCGCCTTTTTTTTGGCTAATATAAGCCATACCCCGAAAATAAGCCATAGTGGGACTTTTGGGGGTAAAAAGAATATAAGACACTGGCTTATATTCGGGGAAACACGGTAGCACTTTATTACCTTATTTATTTATGTGACTATATTTCACTTCAGAGTATTTAGCTTTACTTTTTACGGGCAATTATATTTTACCACTTTGTCAGCAATGGTGATTGTGATTTGTTACGTAGTACAAGTACATTAGGTATTGCATATTATATTAAAGCACCCACTTATTGGCTATTGTGGCTTTATTGTGAGGTCATATTTACTGCACTATTTGCACTTTATAATCTACGTATCAACTACTCATGTACTGATGACATTGTACACTCTTTTATTATTATCTGGTCTGTTGAATAGATCCGATGTGACACTATGAACCTTTAGCCTATATACTTAATTCTGTGATTTTCTACACTGACTAAATAGAGAGATTTTGAGCTTATTGATTTATATATGTAGTTTATCTGTAGTATTAAGTGGCTACTCTGATTAATCCTGCGGCATTCTTCACCTGGACATGGTACTAGTGTGTTGCCTATTTCTCTTGTTTATTGTGTCTTTATCTATTGATAATTTATGATTAATGTTCAATCATTTTTTTTTTAGAATATCTTTAATAAATTTACAAAGTAATATTAGCTCAAGTGTCCATCTCTTTTATGGGTTTTCCGTGTATTTTGCATGGCGGAACTTGTATATTGTTTGCCCTGTTAGTTGGTTTATTATTTATTCTAGACCAGTATGCATTTACATAATATTTTCTTACTTAAAGGGAGTCTGTCAGGCGATTTTTGTGTAGTATACTAACAGTATCATGAAATAGGGCTTGGTCAGAACCTCAGAATATGTAATCCCTTTCAGGGGTGGGCAAGATTATGGGCGGGGGAAGGGGTGAATTTTCATTTGCAATTTACATATGGTTGACTTGTTGGTGCAAGACAATAAATTTGTCCAGTGCTTACAGCAACACAACGGGGCCACGTAGAGAAATAAAAGTTTCATATCCAGACAGGCCAAGCCCTATTTCAGGATACTATTAGTATAAATACAACAATGACCTGACAGATTTCCTTCAGTAGTAAGCATAGTCTACTATACTTTCCTACATAGTGAGATACAGCAAAAGAAAATACATTTCTGCAAGCTATATTCGGAAGAATTGGACAGTCACAGAGATTTTTTACAACAAATCTGCTGCGTATGAATAGAGAATAAATGAATAAAGTCTTTCTGTATAGCTATTCACTTCCACATCCACATTATGCAGTCTTGTTCTCCAGTGTATCAACAACACAATACATATATAATAAAAAAAGACAAATATGTAGAAGTAAAGAGAAAAAAACATTACACTAAAAAAGAGAATAGCTGAGAAAAAGAAAAAAGGAAGGAAGGATTAAGTCAAGACAGAAGAAAGAGTGCACAGCTGTAGAAGACAGAAAAAGAATTAAAATACAAAGGAGGGGTGATATACACTACCGTTCAAAAGTTAAGGGTCACTTAGAAATGTACTTATTTTTTTAAATTAAAGCACAGTTTTTTCCAATGAAGCTAACATTAAACATTAAAGATTCAGAAATATAATCTATACATTTTTAATGTGGTAAAAGACTATTCTAGCTGCAAACGTCTGGTTTGTAATGCAATATCTTCATAGGTGTATAGAGGCCCATTTCCAACAACCATCACTCCAGTGTTCTTATGGTACCTTGTGTTTGCTAACC
Source organism: Ranitomeya variabilis (assembly GCF_051348905.1). Taxonomy (NCBI): domain Eukaryota; kingdom Metazoa; phylum Chordata; class Amphibia; order Anura; family Dendrobatidae; genus Ranitomeya; species Ranitomeya variabilis. The sequence continues at coordinate 956,800,765 of NC_135232.1, forward strand.
GTGTAAGAAGGCTAATGGATGGTTAGAATACCCTTGAAAACCCTTGTGCAAGTATTTTGGCACAGCTGAAAACAGTTTGGCTGATTAGAGAACCTATAAACCGGACCTTCCTTTGAGCTAGTTGAGAATCTGGAGCATTACATTTGTTGGTTCCATTAAACTCTCAAAATGGCCAGGAAAAAAGAACTTTCATGTGAAACTCGACAGTCTATTCTTGTTCTTAGAAATGAAGGCTATTCCATGTGAGAAATTGCCAAGAAACTGAAGATTTCCTACAACGGTGTGTACTACTCCCTTCAGAGGAGAGCACAAACAGGCTCTAACCAGAGTAGAAAGAGAAGTGGGAGGCCCCGCTGCACAACTGAGCAACAAGGCAAGTACATTAAAGTCTGTAGTTTGAGAAATCGATGCCTCGCAGGTCCTCAACTGGCAGCTTCATTAAATAGTACACGCAAAACGCCAGTGTCAACGTCTACACTGAAGAGGCGACTCCAGTATGCTGGTCTTCATGGCAGAGTGGCAAAGAAAAAGCCATATCTGAGACTGGCTAAAAAAAAAGGAAAAGATTAATATGGGCAAAAGGACACAGACATTGGACAGAGGAAGATTGGAAAAAAGTGTTATGGAAAGACAAATCCAAGTTTGAGGTGTTTTGATCACACAGAAAAAGATGCTGGAAGAGTGCATGACGCCATCTGTCAAGCATGGTGGAGGTAATGTGATGGTCTGGGGTTGCTTTGGTGGTGGTAAAGTGGGAGATATGTAAAAAGTAGAAGGGATTTTGAATAAGGAAGGCTATCACTCCATTTTGCAACGCCATGCCATACTCTGTGGACAGCGCTTGACTGGAACCAATTTCATCCTACAACAGGACAATGACCCAAAGCACACCTCCAAATTATGCAAGAACTATTTAGGGAAGAAGCAGGCAGCTGGTATTCTACCTGTAATGGAGTGGCCAGCGCAGTCACCAGATCTCAACCCCACTGAGCTGTGTGGGAGCAGCTTGACCGTATGGTACGTAAAAAGTGCCCATCAAGCCAAACCAACCTGTGGGAGGGGCTTCTGGAAGCATGGGGTGAAATTTCTCCAGATTACCTCAGCAAATTAACTGCTAGAATGCCAAAGGTCTGCAATGCTGTAATTGCTGCAAAGGGAGAATTCGTTGACGAAAGCAAAGTTTGAAGGACAAAATTATTATTTCAAATAAAAATCTTTTTTTTAAAACCTTGTCAATGTCTGGACTACATTTTCAATTCATTTGGCAACTCATTTGATTAATAAAAGTATGAGTTTTCATGGAAAACACAAAATTGTCTGGGTGACCCTAAACTTTGGAACCGTAGTGTAAGTACCGGGTAACAATACAAAGGAGAGAAACAGAAAAGCAATAGAAAATAAAAGATACATCAAACTGACAGGCAAAGACGTGGGGCTGGAGAAAAATGATGAGATGAAATGAAGGAAAAATATGCAAATAAGAAGCAAATAATGAGATTATTATTGGAAAGTAAATGAGAAATCTAATGAAATTAAACAGTAAAATGAAATGAAAATAAAGCACAAAATATGATTCATAAAAAAGAAAGCAGATTAAGGATAAAGATGTAACCACAGATATAGAAAGAAATGTTTGCCCCGTTCCTGATTTCCTGTTCTTTTGCATGTGTGTCACACTTAAATGTTTCAGATCATCAAACAAATTTAAATATTAGACAAAGATAGCACAAGTAAACACAAAATGCAGCTTTTAAATGAAGGTCTCTATTATTAAGGGAAAAATAAAAACCTACAGGGCCCTGTGTGAAAAATTGATTGCCCCCCCCAAAAACAAATTAACTGTGGTTTATGACATCTTTGGGAAGCGGAGTTCAAATTTCCTAGCCACACACAGGCCTAATTACTGCCACACCTGTTCTCAGTCAAGAACTCACTTAAATAGGACCTGCTTGATAAAGAGAAGTAGACCAAAAGATCCTCAAAAGCTAGACATCGTGCCACAATCAAACGAAATTCTGGAACAAATGAGAAACAAAGTAATTGAGATCAGTCATTCTGGAAAAGGTTTTAAAGCCGTTTCTCAAGCTTTGGAACTCCAGAGAACCACAATGAGAGCCATTATCCACAAATACCGAAAACATGGAACAGTGGTGAACCTTCCCAGGAGTGGCCAGCATACCAAAGTCACCCCAAGAGCGCAGTGACAACTCATCCTAGAGGTTACAAAAGACCCCACAACAACATCCAAAGAACTGCAGGTCTCGCTTGCTTCAGTTAAGGTCAGTGTTCATGACTCCACCATAAAAAAGACTGGGCAAAAATGGCCTGCATAGCAGAGTTCCAAGACGAAAACCACTGCTGAGCAGTAAGAACATAAAGGTTCATCTCAGTTTTGCCAGAAAACATCTTCATGATTCCCAAGACTTTTGGGAGAATACTCTGTGGACTGACGAGACAAAAGTTGAACTTTTTGGAAGGGGTATGTCCCATTACATCTGACGTAGAACTAACACAGCATTTCAGAAAAGGAACATCACACCAATAGTAAAATATAGTGCTGGCAGTGTGATGGTCTGGGGCTGTTTTGCTGCTTCCGGACCTGAAAGTCTTGCTTTGGTAAATGGAACCATGAATTCTGCTGTTTACCAAAAAATCCTGAAGGAAAATGTCCAGCCATCTATTCATGACCTCAAGCTGAAGCACATTTGTATCACGCAGCAGTACAATGATCCAAAACACACCAGCAAGTCCAACTCAGAATGGCTTAACAAAAACAAAATTTAGATTTTGGAGTGTCCTAGTCAAAGTCCTGACCTTAATTCACTTGAGATCCTGTGGAATGACCTTAAACAGGTGGTTCATGCTCAGAAACCCTCCAATGTGGCTGAATTACAACAATTCTGCAAAATGAGTGGGACAAAGTTCCTCCAGAGCGTTGTAAAAGACTCATTCCCAGTTATCGCAAATGCTTGATTGAGGTTGGTGCTGCTAAGGGTGGCCCAACCGGTTTTTAGGTTTAGGGGGCAATCACTTTTTCACAAAGGGCCATGTAGGTTTGGATTTCTTTTTTCCTTAATAATAAAGATCTTCATTTATAAACTGCATTTTGTGATCACTTGTGTTATCTTTGTCTAATATTTATATTTGTTTGGTGATCTGAAACATTGAAGTGCGACAAACATGCAAAAGAATGGAAATCATGGAGGGGCAAACACTTTTTCATGCAAGTGTGTGTGTTTGTGTTTCTGTGTGTGTACAAATATATATCTAGTACAATTTTAAATAAGCTTATTTTTTTCCAGAAAATAGTGTCAATGTAATGGAAGTGAATTGTTAATTTTCTTGACGTACTGCAAGTAAATTTGTCACTTGTATCATGAGGTCAGTATATTACCTCAGTATCTGTAACCCAAAACCAGGCATGAAACAGTCAGAGAAAAAGTATCATAGAAACACGTCACCACCTCTGCATTTTCACCCTCTCCTGATTTTGGCTTACAAACACTGAGGTAAAAGACTGAACTTGTGAGCGTGGCCTTATGGTGCTTAAAGAGATTAACAGACTAAGGTATAGTTTTGTGGAAAACATGACTGGGATTATGAGTCCAGTAGATGGTCCTACTTAGTGGTTGTCTCTAGCTCTGTATGTCCATTTACCACAGGTAGTCATTTAGAGACTCAGCCCACTGGACTCAAACATAGTAAATCCTCATTCTCATGTGTACAGAGGCTCCATGGTAACATTTTCCGAATATATTGTTATAGAGATATTGCATCTTATGGAGAAAAAATAAAAACAAGCCATTACCTGAGTTAACCCTTCAGGGCACTTGTGTGGTCTCTGCCCTAAGCTGTCAGCTTGGATCTTATACCTATCATTAGCTGTCTGGTCACAGGATGGCAGACTTCTCAGCTGCAAAATATTCTGCAACTGCTGAGAAAGAATAATCATTCATAGAGTAATGAATTATACTAGTGTTCCCCTATAGACAGCTTGATAGATTGCTTACAAGTCACTGTAACGTCCTAATACACTGATGCAGCAGACAGGACTCTTTTACTGCTGTGCAGAAACAAATGAGGATGTCAGCCATGATTCATTAGAACATCTTAAGGTGATGTGCCTCTAATCACAGGGTTGGTAAGCAGCGACCCCAGATTGTTCTACAGGGCGGAGAGGTCACAAGTGCCTGCCCGCAGTTGTAAATTGTGCTGCCTGGTACAGGGTACACCTCCAATTTTTAATGTTCAATTACCTATAATATAAACAAACATTACAATGTCAGAGATCTTGACCAGCTGGTGCTACTGGTAAAACGCTATATAGTGAGGAATAAGAAGCCAGTAACCAGAGCAGTAAGGAGAGAACCCAGGACAAGGTGCCAAAGTAAAAGATAACAAGCAAAGAGTTCATTTATGCCTAAAAATACTGATGATACTGCATAATTTATTGTCTGTACATGTGCATTGCACATTTCATCTTTCCTGAATACTGCGTGGCATCACTTTAGGGTTAGTGTCCATTCATACTTATCTTGGGTACACACTGCAGTTACGTTATTGGCCATCATGCTGGTCATATGGGTTGTGTACCAGTGCCAATTTCTGCCCCAGGAACCAGGTTCTGGTGCAACAAGCACAATTTGAATTTCTTTTGTCTTATTTAGGCTTTTGTGTTTGTTACTTAAAATAGATTTGCATTGGTTGCACTTCTTAAATGTAAACAATATTTTGTACAAGTCTTTCCTAATTTTTTAAATTCTGTCCTTGTGACAGGTCATCAATATCTGATTGTTAGTGATTCGACACCTGGTACCCCAGCCAATCAGTTGTTCCCGGTGCTGGGAGCGGCCGGATGTTCTGAGATGTGGAGCATCACAGCACAGCTCGGTCATGTGCCTAGTGGTCACGGCCAGGTACCTCATATCTGACCCCCTATTAATTCGAATAGGGGTGGATCTGCAGTGCCGAGCTATGGCCACTTTTCTGTTGATGCAGCTGTGCTGTGTAGCTGAACTATCTAAGGATAGACTGTAAGGAGATTGACATGCTGCCCACTCCCCCCTTGAAGACACACATATTATTATGATGTATTATGTGTATTGTGACATGCGTTATTAGTAACGGCGTTATATTTTGCCGGACAGTAGGCACAGTTAGGGTAAATAGCTGGGATCAGTCTAGACAGAGTATGAAGGGCTAAATGAAGGGACAGAGACGGTTTCTTATCAGGACACCAGGCTAGTCAGTAGAGCCGCTTGACGTGGGTGTCTCTGACATGAGTGGCAATGGATACCAAGATCCATGTAAAGATGAAGAAAAGTGCCAGAAAGACAGAATGATGCTCTGAAGTCCTGTCCAAGGACACCTAGCAGTACGGCCCCTGAGTTTGCAACTTAGAGAAATAACGGGCCAGGATGGAACAGGGAATGTAAAATGAAGATAGTGCCTCATGCTGGAGTTCCGAGGTGTCAGCAAGCGCAGAAGCGCAGAAGTGGCAAACTAGCTCCCCTATGGGGAAAAGGACGAGGACCCACGGGTTGAGGACGGGACTCTCACTTACAGGACTGTAGTACTATGCTGGGTTGTGGTGAAGGCAGAGGCACTTGGGGACAGAAGCAAAAAAGCCTGAAAGAGGTAGAGAGACTGTCTGTGAAGATGCGCAGTGTTGTAAAGGAAATGTTAGTGAAGTTATTCACCGCTATCTATTGTACATATCCCCCACCAAGTTACTGTTCAGTAAAAAACGGTTTATTGTTCACTGGTGGTTTCCCTCATTGAACCTCTCAACATCTGGTCCTGGTCAGCCAAAGTCATCGGCATCATGCTGCCTGGAAGGGCATAGCACCCCTGTAGACAAAGTCCACACACCCATCTAGGACCCCTAACTTCATGTAACGTGCCGGGGCGTAAAAGACGAGTACTTCGCTCACATGTACTGCTCCACGCCACATTATATGGCCATCAGTATAAAACTTCCGGAAGACTCAGCTACTTGTCTGCAGATTAGTGGTTGTTTAATAGCCTGTTTCCCCATCCAATTACATTTAATAAGCACACAGATTGAACAGTGATAGATCAGTAATAGATTGATCAGTGCACATAGGCGCCATTGTTCTCGGCAAGGCAGGTCCTATTTATAAATGGAAATGCACTGCTGAGAATGATTATTTTGAGGCAAACCAACAAAATTACCCAATAAATTAGCATATTGATGGTTTGTTGTATTATTATGAACATGTTTATAAGGAAACAAGAATTTCTAAAATAATTGCACTGTGTAAATGAACATTTTATGAACCTTCAGACAAAAAGTCTAAAATAGAATATTGCCATAGCTTTGTTTTTAACCAGAGCAGTCTCCTAACAGATTCTCCCTTATCAATCTCTTACATTGTCTATCTGAAATTTTTTACCCCAAATTTGTGCTTAAAACAAGTGTCAGATTATCACACTCTGTGGATTAGATGCCAGATATCCATGTCACTCTTGTACATAGGGCAGCACTGTGGCTTAGCTGCCTTTGCCGCGCCACCTAGGACAATATATTCATGGCGTTAGTATGTTCTCTCTGTGTTTGTGTGAGTTTCCTCCGGGTTCTCTGGTTTCCTCCCACATGCTGAAGACATACTGATAGGGAATCTAGATTGTGAGCCCCAATGGGGACAGCAATGATAATGTCTGTAAAGCGCTGCGGAATATGCTAATAATAAATAAATATGTTGACTATAGACACAAATGCCTGAACATACACAGCAACTCTGAGATCAGATCAAGATAAAAAAGTAGGGGGAATAGAAGGGCAAAGGGCCATAAATAATTACATTCATAATTATTATTATAAAATAATCCTACAAGCAGACATAAGTTCACTATAGGCTGGGTAAAATATAAAGGGGGGTGCAGCCATATGTCTGAGATATTTGGTGAATAACAATGTTACCCCCAATAACTGTACAGCAGACTGTGCATCAGGCTATAGCATTTAGTTTTCATCTAAATATAATTAATCAATTTTAATTATGTAAAGAAAAAAGTTATTTTTTAATTATTTGTTCCCAATCCCTATTTGAGCTTTATGATAATATTCAGTGTTGTACATTTGATGTTAATGTTTGTAATATTGCCTATTAAGTTATTCTATATCCAGCTTCTGAGATCATCGGCCACAAATGCTCAATGACAGGTTTGTATTCAGACTAGCCATGCAGGACATGACAGATTTGTAGAACCCTTTTGATGCCTCAGTTGCGTATCTGAAACTTGGATGTATAATATATAAGAATAAGATATATTCTGCCTCCCTCACATAATGAGACTTTGATTTGCTTTATTTTTAGCATTAAATGTTCATACCCTAAAGACAATCAAGTTAAAAGGAAAAAAAACCCATTAACTTGGAAGTATTATTTGTCCTAAAGTATAATATACACGAGCATTACCTAGTCAACGAAGTAGTGATATATTATTTTAGTTTTAAAACACCAATAATATACTTTTACATCAGAATAATAAAAGTCTGCAGTTGAAACGTCATGCGGTAAGATTTTCCCTCTTCATTGCCTTCAATTTACGCTTTCAATCAGTATGTCCAATAAATAAACTACATGTAAATCCACACATTCACCACACGAGGGCACTATTGTTAAATATATTCGTTTTTAAATTAAATCTTTCCTGTTTTAATGGTTTAAACAAAAATAAAAGTACACCCCGATGCTAAAATCTAAAACTTGTCTATACGCCATCTTATTTTGTGAATGTTTTTGGAAAAAAAGTATAATTTAATACACTTACATCAAGCTTATAAATTATTTAAGTGTTTATCTTTAGTGTACCTTAGAGTTAGGGAATAGATTTTACAATAATTCCCAAATATTTCTAATATTAGTGATTAATCAGATGGCTGTATTAACCCATCCACTGTACCTCCATTTGCCCCCAATAAAATATAATATATACAGGGTGGGCCATGTATATGGATACACCTAAATAAAATGGGAATGGTTGGTGATATCAACTTCCTGTTTGTGGCACATTAGTATATGAGAGGGGGAAACTTTTCAAGATGGGAGGTGACCATGGCGGCCATTTTGAAGTTGGCCATTTTGGATCCAACTTTATTTTTTTCAGTGGGAAAAGGGTTATGTGACACATCAAACTTATTGAGAATTTCAAAAGAAAAACAATGGTGTGCTTGGTTTTAACGTAACTTTATTCTTTCATGAGTTATTTACAAGTTTATGACCACTTATAAAATGTGTTCAAAGTGCTGCCCATCGTGTGGGATTGTCAATGCAACCCTCTTCTCCCACTCTTGACACACTGATAGCAACACCACAGAAGAAATGTTAGCACAGGCTTCCAGTATCCGTTGTTTCAGATGCTGCACATCTCGTATCTTCACAGCATAAACAATTGCCTTCAGATCACCCCAAAGATAAAAGTATAAGGGGGTCAGATCAGGAGACATTGGTGGCCATTCAACTGGCCCACAACGACCAATCCACTTTCCAGGAAATTGTTCATGTAGGAATGCTCGGACCTGACACCCATAATGTGATGGTGCATCATCTTGCTGGAAAAACTCAAGGAGCGTGCCATCTTCAGTGCATAAAGAGGGCAACACATCATCATGCAGCAATTTCAGATATCCAGTGGCATTGAGGTTTCCATTGATGAAGAATGGCCCCACTATCTTTGTACCCCATATACCACACCATACCATCAATTTTTGTGTTCCAACAGTCTTGGAGGGATCTATTCACTGTGGGTTAGTGTTAGACCAATAGCGGTGGTTTTGTTTGTTAACTTCACCATTCACAAAAAAGTTTGCTTCATCACTGAACATAATGTTCTGTGTAAACTGAGGGTCCTGTTCCAATTTTTGTTTTGCCCATTCTGCAAATTCAGCTCGCCGATCTGGGTCATCCTCGTTGAGATGCTGCAGAAGGTGGATTTTGTAAGGGTGCCATTTGTGAGTAGCTCTAACTTTCTATGATTCTGTGGTTCCATAGATATCAGAAAATCATCACATGCTTAAGTAGACTTTGCGAAAAGCGGTTCTTTCCTGGAAGCATTTCTTTCAGAGGAAATTTTCTCTGTCCACACAGCAACCTTTGGAACTTATGGCTCCATGCTAGAGAAGAATACAGCCTTAATACACTGCTATGTAATGCTTTGGATCCATTTGCAGAACCCCTTACCAAAATACAGGGATTTAGTGTACATATGTGGTAGAGGCTGTTATGATTTGCTGCAATTTGTTTTTTGCTTTCATGTAATTGGCACCGATATTCTGTTGGCGATAGGTTGATTTTTCTACTTCTGTTGATGGTTATTTGCAACCTGCTGTTCAGATAGTGGTAGAAGTAGATGTTCGAACCAATTGCAATTCAAATTCACCAGCTTTGCTAAATTTTCACCAAAAATTAGATTTGTGAAAAATACATTTGCAGCAAATCTCAATACTGGAAAGCCTCTAATTGCACTGAAACTTGGTGTATAACTTGGAGGTCTCATATCATATTGAACCCCTTTTGAGCAATGTAATGCAATTACAGCCTTCCTAATATCCAAGTGACTTTAAGGCCATGTGCACACGTTCAGTATTTCGCGTTTTTTCGCTATAAAAACGTGATAAAAACGCGAAAAAAACACTAACATATACCTCCTATTATTTACAGTGTATTCCGCATTTTTTGTGCAAATGTTGCATTTTTTTCCGCGAAACAATCGCATTGCGGAAAAAAAGCAACATGTTCATTAAAAATGTGGAATTGCGGGGATTCCGCACACCTAGGAGTGCATTGATCTGCTTACTTCCCGCACGGGGCTGTGCACACCATGCGGGAAGTAAGCAGATTATATGCGGTTGGTACCCAGGGTGGAGGAGAGGAGACTCTCCTCCACGGACTGGGCACCATATAATTGGTCAAAAAAAAAAATAAAAAAAAAAATAGTGATATACTCACCTTCGATGGCCCCCGGAGTGTTCCCGCCTCTCACCGCTGCATGCTGTCGCTTCGGTTCCTATAGATGATGTGGTTCAGGACCTGCGATGACATCGCTGTTTTGTGATTGGTCACGAGACCGGTCATGTGACCGCTCACGTGACAGCGACGTCATCGAAGGTCCTGAACCACACCATCTAGGAACGGACGCCACTGAGGATATCGGCCGTCTGCAGAGGGTGAGTATAACCATTTTTTTATTTTTTTTATTATTTTTAAACATTCTATCTTTTACTATAGATGCTGCATAAGCTGCATCTATAGTAAAAAGTTGGTCACACTTGTCAAACACTATGTTTGACAAGTGTGACCAACCTGTCAGTCAGTTTTCCAAGCGATGCTACAGATCGCTTGGAAAACTTTAGCATTCTGCAAGCTAATTACGCTTGCAAAATGCTAAAAAAGACGCGAAAAAAACTCAAAAAAAAAAATGCGGATTTCTTGCAGAAAATTTCCGGTTTTCTTCAGGAAATTTCTGCAAGAAATCCTGACGTGTGCACATACCCTAACATATCAGGTTAGGTGAAAACAGATGGTATTCGGTTGTAAATTAAAGGCTATTTAACACCACACTGCAGTTTCAGGCTTGTTAGGCTACTTATATCTAGAGACGGTCCAAAAATGTTCCTTTTTTGGGGTGCAGATGCCTGCCATGCAGGTATGTATATAAAGGCTTTACAAATGGAAGAAGCTGTGGCTTTTTCACATTGTGGAAGATGTGGGTGCAAAAATGACCCCTGTCCCTAAAAGCTTTGCTCTTCTACTTAGTAATGAAGCAATAGCTATTAGAGAAGGGCGAACCTGAACAGTAAAGTTCGGCGTCCGTACTGAGCACCTACTCTTCAGGCACGGACACAGAACACGGACTTCACCAGGAAGTCCGTGTTACTGTTTGGGTTCGGCTGCCCGAGCACTGGGTGTTAGTCATGCTGTCATGTGCATAACAGTGCAGCAAACACCACTTCTGATAGGCGGTGAAATCATCCCCACCGGTCAGAGAGCCACGGTTCCCACGCTGTCAAAAGACAGCGCGAGCGCTCAGCGGTGATCAGAGGTATAAAGTTTGCCTCCGGTCACTGGTATCAGCTGATGAGACAACTGCTCCCAACATCCGAAACCTGCTGCAGCTAATAACAGCGAGAGCAGGAGCAGTGGATGGGAGTATTCATCAGCCGCACCTGCGCTGTAAATAAATAATTAAAAAAATAAACGGCATGGGTTCCGCTATATTTTTGATAACCAGCCAGGCAAAACTCACAGCTGGTGCCTCATCTGTCAGCTTCAGCAAGGCTAGTTATCAAGAATAGAGGCGAGGGGTCTCTCCCATTTTTGACAACCAACTTTGCCAAAGCAGAAAGCTGGGGGCTGGTATTCTCAGGCTGGTAAGGGGCCATGGATATTGCCCCCCAGCCTAAAAATAACAGCCTGCAGCTGCCCAGAAAAGGCACAGCTATTAGATTAGATATGCAAGAGGAGTTCCACCTTGTGGGTACGTGACATATGATGTGGTGAGCACGAAGACATAAATGAAGCTGCAGTGCAGACAGATGACCAACAGCAGGGTGAGAACGCCAAAATCACACATAGATGGCCCGCACTTTCTGACTGGATGAGGAGACGGTGGAGGAAGCGAGTAGGAGGAGGCAACATGGATAGAGACAGCTAACTTAATGGCTAGGAGCCGGCTGTGGTGTGCAGTGGCAGTCAACTTAAAGGCAAGAGGCCAGCCACAACGCTTTGTAGCAGATGATGTATTGGCTTGTGTTCGGCCACAGTGCGCAGTAGCAGACAACTTAATGGCTAGGGTACGGCCTCAGTGCTATGTAGCAGCTGAAGTAATAGCTAGGGTCCGGTTACAGCGCGCAGGTTCCGGCCTTGGCTCTTTTGCACCCTGAACCCTCTCTTGCTGTGCAGCTCGGGCTGCATGACCACCACCTCTTCCATCGAACTTCCCACATCACTGAGATGGCCTTGTCTAAATGTGGGGTCTAGAACCTCATCATCCAACATTGCATCATCACACCTCTCTGCTGCCCTACTAATCCACTTCTGTCCTTTCTACTCCTCCACTTCTCCCCTCTACTAATCCCTTCATTGTCTCCCAGTTCCCCCACATTATTCACTACAAGCTACTAACACTGACCTACAAAGCCGTCCATAATCTATCTCCCCTATATATCTCTGAACTACTTTCACGATATCTCCCACCACATAATCTCTGGTACTCCCAAGACCTCCTTCTCTCCCCCACAATTGTACATTCCTCAACCAATCACCTGCAAGACTTTTCCTGAGTATCCCCCATCATGTAGAATTCTATGACCCAACACATGCTATTATCCCCGAAATTCTAAAATTTAAAACGAATCTTGAAAACCCATTGCTTCAGAACAGCTTACTGCCTGCAATAACCCTGCTGCCACTTCACCAACACCAGGGCTGCTGCAGCTCCTGATCCTACTGTCCCTTCCCCATTATCTTGTGTAATGTAAGGCTACAAGTGTAGGCTCCTAGCCCCTGTCTGTCACTATTAGTTTGTTCATTGTAATTTCTATTTGAGTTTTGTATGTAACCTCTCCTCATGTACAGCACCATGGAATCAATGGTGCTCTAAAATTTTTTACTACTACTAATAATTAATCCTCCTCATTATTTTCTACCCAGTCCTCACCACTGCCCTCCAGAAAGCTGCACCACTTGGCACCTGTGCTTCATTATCAGAGATGTGCTGCGGTGGTCTGCTGACTGTGTGCACTACCCCTCCCACATACTCATACTCCAACAGAACAAGTGGTTGGACATCAGTGCACTAAATTTCTTTCAACTGTTGGCCAGGTCCGTGTGGATGGCCCATTTAACCACAGCCAGCAGAGTCATCAAAAAACAGAAGTGACTGCTTGCCTAATTTCCAAGGGTGTGAGGTGGAAGACAGATGTCCATGGGCCGCAGGTGCAAAATCAGCAGGGGATAGGATGAAAGACCAAGCAAAGGAACTGAAGTAATTTCATAACTTTCCCAAATTCTTATTAAAAACATTACAGCACATACTGCATTGAACTACTGTATCCAGTTTATTAGAAACTTTAGGAGTCAGACTCGGATCATTTTATACCGACTCCACCAAAATGGACACCGACTCCTACTCCACAACTTCGACTCCACAGCTCTAGTAGCAGGCACAGATCTACCACGTCCTCTCTCCCTGCAGCATCTAAACAACCATCAGCAGCAATACAGCCATGTCCCCTACTTAATGATCTCCTCATTGTTTTCAACCCAAAGAAGGGCAGAGTATTACACTGCTACACTCCTGTGCCACATCCACCTACACCTCAACCTCCTCCTCCTCTTGGACCTACGGCTCCTGGTTCAAGATTGTTTTTTTTCTTATTCTATGTTCTTTTAAGTCTGTTCTCTAACTAAAACAAAAAAAAATTAAAACAGTGTTCGATATCTCCTCCCCTGCCTCTTCCACCTAGACCACCACATCTACCTCTTCCACTTGGACCTCCGCCTAATGGTTCAAGATCAATATTTTTTTTTCCTATTTTAAATAATTTCCCTATCCATATTTGTTTGCAGGGCAATTGTCCTGCTTCCTTTTGCAGCCCCCTAACCCTGACTATGACCATTTTACAGCCATTTTAAAGCACCGAAGGTTGGGTCCCCATTGACTTCGGGTTAAGTTCAGAGCCGAACCAAATTTTTCACTGTACGTTCGTCGAACCTGAAAAATTCAAACATCCACGGGTTCGTTCATTCCTATATCTAACTTAAAATCTTTGATAGCAAACATGTTTAATCATGTTTTGCCCTCCAAATGCTGCAGGGTCATATAAGACTAGGTATAACACATCATAACCTACAAAGTTTCTCCACTTATAAATATACCGTATTTTCCGGCGTATAAGACGACTTTTTAACCCCCGAAAATCTTCTTAAAAGTCGGGGGTCGTCTTATACGCCGGGAATCGTCTTGTACGCCGGTGTATATGGTGGGTGGGGAGGGGGAGTGATCCTGATGACGAGGGGGCGTCTCACAGGAAAATGAGTAATCCCCATTACCTTATCCTAGCGGTGCAGCGTGGGGGTGTCAGTGCTGGGAGCGGCTGTGTTCTGGTGCGGCGGCTCCTCTTCTGTGTGGGGCCTCTGTGCTGTGGGGTGGCGGCGGCAGCGGCGTATCTTTATCCAGTTGGGGCTCCTCCGGCATCTCCTTAGCCCTGGAGGCCCCGCCGCAACTCCATCGGTGCAATGTGGTGGCCTCCGGGAAAATGGCCGCTGCTCAGATTCAGATCTCGTGTCCCGAGATTTCGGGACGAAATCTGAATCTGAGCAGCGGCCATTTTCCCGGAGGCCACCGCATCGCACCTATTGAGCTGCCTCCGGGAAAATGGCCGCTGCATTGCACCGATGGAGTTGCGGCGGTGCCTCCAGGGCTAAGGAGATGCCGGAGGAGCCCCAACTGGATAAAGATATGCCGCCGCCACCGCCACCCCACAGCACAGAGGCCCCACACAGAAGAGGAGCCGCCGCACCAGAGCACAGCAGCCGCCGCACCAGAGCACAGCAGCCGCCGCCGCCACTCCCAGCACTGAGACCCCCACGCTGCACCGCTACGATAAGGTAATGGGGGATACTCACTTTCCTGTGAGACGCCCCCTCGTCATCAGGATCACTCCCTCCCCCCCCCAAAAGGCACATATTCACCGGCCCTATAAGACGACATAGGGTGTATAAGAAGACCCCCGACTTTTAAGAAGATTTTATATTTTAACTGGTAAAGTTGGGGGGTCGTCTTATACGCCCAGTCGTCTTATACGCCGGAAAATACGGTAATATATAATCCCTAAAGAGAGAGATTAGAAACAACCAAGAAACTACATATGTGATCAAAATACCAGTACTTTGCTGAAATATCGTCATAATCGAAAGGCAGAAATAGGGAGAAACCGAAATATATAAAATAGTCAAGTTTGTTAAACAATAATCAGAAGAACAATATTCATATGAATGGCAGTGGGTATACTAAAACAATAGGTCAGTCAGGATAAAGATGGAAAAATTTGATGGTACAAGATCAAGAAAGTTGTTCTGAAAGAAAGAGGCAAGGTCCCCTAAAGAGGAATTATCCTGGTCAATATATAATATATACAAAAAATTAGATATGAACAATAATAACTGGCTATTAGTAATGATCGAATAGTGAAATATTCAGATTTGGGAAAATCGGCACAAATAATTTCTAATATTCGTGCATTCGTACTGAATAACGAATCCAATGCAAGTCAATGGGAAAGCCGAATATTTTTCTGCTGCACCCAACAAACAGGTCTGGGGGCATGAGAAAAATGCTGAAATGGATGGGAAAGAGCTCAAACTAAATGGGAACAGCATAGAGAAGATACCTGCATGCCTTTCTGACTGACAAATGGTATCTGGGAATAATGTTGTTAGACTATTGCACCGGTTTTATAGATTTAAAAAAAAAAAACTACCAAACATTATTTTAAAGGGAAAACTGCTAAGAAACTTTATTTCCTTCATAATTACTTGTATATAACGCAAAATTAAAAAAATATATATACCTCCACTTTAGCATATGTTCACACGGAGTGTTTTGGCTTTATATTTTACTTTAAAATTTGTGAGGGCTCTCACTCCTACATTTGGGAGGACCAAATAGTTAGCAAGATAATGGAAAACATATTCCCCATCCCTTTACAATGCCATTTCAAACATGCCCATTTGAATTTTTGGCTTTGCCCGCCACCACCACCATGTCTTTATGTGGCCCTCGCTGACAATTATCAGAGTGCCAGCAGGTGCCGTGAAACCTGAGTTTGGGAAGGGCCCTCAGGTGGCCCTGTATCATCCATTTCGGAGAGCTCTCACCCCTACTTTTGGGAGGTCCCTCCCTCATGCCAAATAGTTAGCCAGATAGTGGAATACATATTCCCCATCACTTTACAGTGCCAGCTAAAACATGCCCATTTGAATTTTGGGCTTTGCCCCCCACTACCACCATGTCCACCGCCATGTCATTATGCGGCCCTCGCTGAAAATTAGCAGAGGGCCAGCAGGTGCAGAGAAACCTGCATTTTGTAAGCTCCACATTTCATTTTTTCCACCGGATCCAAATGGAACAACTGTCATAGCGGGTAAAACCGCTGTAAGCTGAATATAATACAGGAGTTGGGGGAGCTGTATGATCAGTGTCAGTAAATTGGATTCTACCAAACACCAAAAGCATTAGAATTAAATTCTGAATACAGAGTATAAAAGCGAGGGCCTGTATTGTGGTCAGTCTGTCAGGTCTGATACCCATGTCAGGATCACGTACAAGCCTCATTTAACTTTGAAGCAGCCTCCTCAAGGGAAAGAGACAAGAGTGCCATTGACCAATCTGCACAAGCCTACACATTTTTCATTGGTTTAATAAATAGCGTATCTTTATCTAGCAGTTGTGCGACTGTCGCAAAGCCTGCAGAGATACGCAAACGTGACTATTTATCTCTAATTTTAGTGAGTCTGCTGTTACTGTGTGTAATAAACCTGATATCTTCAAAAAAAAAAAAAATTGCCACACATTGCTAGATATATTGAATTTGTATACAAAGCCTCTGTGAGGGTAATCGTCAAAAACAAAGCCAGGATTTTTTTTTCATAAGCATAAAGCATTCAATATGAGAAAGGGTGATGTTAAGGAATGTGGATGTGGTGGTGCCCACCAAGGCAATGAAATTTCCATCTCCAAAAAGCCTGTCAGCAGAGAGAAGCGTAAAGTGCGTCAATGGCTGCTCATTTCCCCAGTCCAACACGCCCAGTGCCTCGGGGTGATCTTCGACTCTGCCCTCTCTTTTAAGCCACATATCCAAGCCCTTGCCTCCTCCTGCTGTATCAAACTCAAAAATATTTCCCGGATTCACGCATTCCTTGACCATGAAACCACAAAAACACTAGTGCACGCCCTTATCTCCCGCCTTGACTACTGCAACCGCCTACGTTCTGGCGTCCCCTCTAGCACTCTGGCACCACTCCAATCCATCCTACACTCTCCTGCCCAACTAATCTACCTGTCTCCCCACTATACCCCAGCCTCTCCTCTATGCCAAGCCCTTCACTGGCTTCCTATTGTCCAGAGGCTCCAGTTCAAAACCCTAACTATGACATACAAAGCCATCCACAACCTGTCTCCTCCATACATCTGTAACATGGTCTCCCGGTACTTACCTACACGCAACCTTTGATGCTCTCAAGATCCCCTTAGCTCTTCTTCCCAAAACCGCATCCTAGACTTCTACTGTGCTTCCCCCATACTCTGGAACTCTCTACCCCAACACATCAGACTCTCACCTTCAAAGAGAACCTGAAGACTTACCTCTTCCAACAAGCCTACAGCCTGCAGTGATCCTCAACCTACTGAACCACCGCACAACCAGCTCCACCCTCTCCTAGTGTATCCTCACTTATCCCCTGTAGACTGTTTGCCCTCACGGGCAGGGTCCTCTCTCCTTCTGTAACTGTTAGAGCCTTGTTTTTGCTCATGTTTATTGTATTGGTCTATATTTGCCCCAGCGACAGGCCCAAAACATCACTGCTATATAGGAGATCTGCATGGAGGAATGGGCCAACATACCACTAACAGTGTGTGCAAACCTTGTGAAGACTTACAGAAAACATTTGACCTCTGTCATTGCCAAAAAAGGATATATAACAAAATTTTGAGATGAACTTTTATTAATGACCAAATATTTATTTTCAACCATAATTTGCAAAATAAATCTTGTCAAATCAGACAAGACGATTTTCTGGATTTGTTTTCTCATTTTGACTCTCGTAGTTGTGGCCTACCTATGATGTCAATTACAGGCCTCATCTTTTTAAGTGGGAGAACTTGCACAATTGGTGGCTGACTAAATACTTTTTTCCTCACAGGATATTGAACTTAGATTCCAGAGAAGTCCTTTAATAGTTGACTTTGTCGAGGATGATGAAACCTGTCTTGTCTTGTTCTAGGTTAATTAACATATTATATATATCAGACCTCCCAACTGTCCCGAATCCAGCGGGGCAGTCCCGATTTTGAGAGTCTGCCCACTGTCACAGGTGGGATCTTACTTTTCCCACACTGCAGAGCCACATACCTCCACCCGCAGAGCAGCACACCACATATAGCTGCTCTGTGCACACAGGACCTGTGATGAGGTCACAGGAGGGGAGGAGTCAGTGGTCTGTTACGAAACTGCAACACAGAACTAGGGTAGAAGGGGGAAAACTGACCCTGCACTATGACTAGGCTGATACCATACGATGGAATGGGCAACCCATTCCTTGCGAATAGACCCACCGACGATCCTAGGTTAATCTCAAGCAAAGACATATAGATAGGGGGAAGGGGTTCCCTAAAAGATCTAAGGACTGGGTACAAAAATGGGTCACCTCCTAATAGAAAACAGAGAAGGCTGCAGATACCAACTGAAAACAGAAACTAAGACTAGCAGAACCTGATGTCCCATTACTGCAGAAAATATACACAAGCAAAGCACCAAGCCAGAACTAAAGCTGATTAACACGGTTATCCAGCAAGGACTGGAAGGCAGCTGCTGGTTAATAAAGAGTGATACATTCACCTGACCCAAGACAAACCCAGCACCAGAGGGAAAAGACCAGCAGCCAGAACACCACAAGAAAATGGCGGATAGTCACAAACTACTGTATATACTCGTGTATAAGCCGAGATTTTTAGCCGATTTTTTTAGGCTGAAAGTGCTCCTCTCGGCTTATACGCGAGTCATTGTCCCAGGGGGGTCGGTGGGGGAGGGGCAGAGGAGACATACTATCCTGCTCCTGGCGTGGTCCCTGCATGTCCGATTGTCTCCGGGCACTGACAGCTTCTTCCAGCGTTGAGCGGTCACATGGTACCGCTCATTACAGTAATGAATATGGACGCAACTCCACTCCCATAGGGGTGGAGCCACATATTCATTACTGTAATGAGCAGTACTAGTGACTGCTCAACGCTGGAAGAAGCTATCAGCGCCCGGAGAAGACCATCAGGGAAGCTGCCAGGGACTGCGTCGGGAGCAGGTGAGTATAATGGGGAGGGTGAGCAGCATTGCACGATATTCACCTGTCCTTGTTCCACCGCCGGGCGCCACTCCGTCTTCCACATACTTTGCTGTAAAACCCCAGGTCAGAGGGCGTGAATGCGTGGTTAGTGCGTGCGCTCTGCCTGAACGTCAGTGCAGAGTACGCGGAAGACGGAGTGGTGCCCGGCGGTGGAACAAGGACAGGTGAATATCGCAAGTGCTGGGGGCCTGAGCGACGAGAGGTGAGTATGTCATTTTTTTTTTAATCGCAGCAACAGCATATGGGGGTAAATAAGGAGCATCTTATGGGGCCATAATCAGCATTTGTGTAGCATTATATGGGGCAAATATCTCTATGCAACATCTTATGGGGCCATAATCAGCATTTGTGTAGCATTATATGGGGCAAATATCTCTATGGAGCATCTTATGGGGCCATAATCAGCATTTGTGCAGCATTATATGGGACAAATATCTCTATGGAGCATCTTATGGGGCCATAATCAACATTTGTGCATTATATGGGGCAAATATCTTTATGGAGCATCTTATGGGGCCCTTATTAGCCTTTATGCAGCACTGTATGGGGCAAATGTGTCTATGGAGCATCTTATGGGGCCATTATTAACCTTTGTGCAGCATTATATGGGGCACATTTTAATATGGAGCATCTTATGGGGCCCATCATAAACTTTATGGAGCATTATATGGGGTGTATTTTGTATGGAGCATCTTATGGGGCCATCATGAACTGTATGGAGCATTATATGGGGCTCCTGATTCAATATGGATATTCAAAACACAACCTACTTGTATCTCAATTAATTTAACTTTTATTGGTACCTATTTTTATTTTTGAAATTTACCAGTAGCTGCTGCATTTTCCACCCTAGGCTTATAAGTTTTCCCAGTTTTTTGTGGGAAAGTTAGGGGTCTCAGCTTATACTCGGGTCAGCTTATACTCGAGTATATATGGTAAACAGAATCTAACAGGGCCTCTGTGTATGCAGGACAGGACCTGTGATGAGGTCACAGGAGGGGAGGAGTCACGGGTCACATGAACAGGGGCCTCTGTGTATGTAGGACAGGACTCTGCTGTGCTGTCATGGTGCTGGATGAGGGTAAGTTTATGTGTGGGGTCAGGAGGGGTTTACAGTGTGGATGTAGCAGAGTCGTTTGTGTATGAGGTGTACGGAGCGGAGCCGTGTGTAAGAGGTGTATGGAACGGAGCCACGTGTGTATGATGTGTACGGGGCACAGCTGGGTGTGCATGAGGTGTATGGAGTGGAGCCGTGTGTATGAGGTGTATGGAGTGGAGCCACGTGTTTGTTCGAAGTGCATGTTGCGGAGCCACGAGTACGAGGTGTATGGAGTGCAGCCACGTATGTATGAGTTGTATGGAGCGAAGCCACATGTTTATGAGGTGTACGGAGCAGAGCCGGGTGTGTGCGAGGTGTACTGAGCGGAGCCACGTGTATGAGGTGTACGGAGCGGAGCCGCGTGTGTACAAGGTGTATGGAGTGGAGCCGCATGTGTACGAGGTGTACGGAGTGGAGCCAAGTTTGTACGAAGCGAACGGATCGGAGCCGCGTGTGTACGAGGTGTATGGAGCGCAGCCGCGTGCGTACGAGGTGTATGGAGCGCAGCCGCGTGCGTACAAGGTGTACAGAGCGCAGCCATATGTGTACGAGGTGTACTGATCGGAGCCACGTGTGTACGAGGTGTATGGATCGAAGCCGCGTGTGTGAGGTGTAGGGAGCGGAGCTGGGTGTGTACGAGGTGTACGGAGCAGAGACGCATGTGTACAAGGTGTACGGAGCAGAGATACATTTATATGAGGTGTACAGAGTGGAGCGGCATGTGTGTTGGAGCGGAGTCGCGTGTGCATAACTCCCAACCATCCCAGATCCAGCAGGACAGTCCCAATTTTGAGACTCTGTCCCGCTGTCCAGGCCAGGATCCTCCTTTTCAAGCATGGTCTCAGACCAAATGTACCGCTGCTTTAAACTGCTAGCGCGATCGCTAGCTGTCGGACTGGAGCAGATATTGCTCCTCGCTGACACTGACTGGCACAGGAGACACGGACATGGAGAGGTCTTTATCAGTAGCGTACCGGAACTGCAGCAATGTGAGCAGTCAGTGGCGCAGTTGGATGACATCATTCAGCGCCGCGGGAGGAAACTGCCGGCTGCTGCGAGGGAGTGCGGTGAGAGGGTTGTGTGTGTGTGGTGATGGAAAAGGCAATGATGGGGGTTGGGGAGAAGGCAATGATGGGGGTGGGGTAACTATGTGGGACCATTATACTGTACTCAGCATCATGTGAGGACATTATACTGTATGGAACATCAAGTGGAGTCCATTATACTGTACCCAGCATCATGTGGAGTATTAAACTGTACCCAGCCTCATGTGGGGCCATTACACTGTATGCAGCATCATGTGGAGCCATTATACTGTATGGAGCAT
Organism: Ranitomeya variabilis; assembly: GCF_051348905.1. Lineage (NCBI taxonomy): Eukaryota > Metazoa > Chordata > Amphibia > Anura > Dendrobatidae > Ranitomeya > Ranitomeya variabilis. Next base: position 956,822,333 of record NC_135232.1, read on the forward strand.
CATGTGGGGCCATTATACTGTACCCAGCATCATGTGGGGCCATTATACTATACCCAGCATCATGTGGGCCCATTATACTGTACTCAGCATCATGCGGGGCCATTATACTGTGCCCGGCATCATGTGGGGCCATTATACTGAACCCAGCATCATGTAGGGCCATTATACTGTACCCAGCATCATGTGGAGCCTTTATACAGTACGCAGCATCATGTAGGGCCATTATACAGTATGGAGCATCATGTGGGGCCATTATACTGTACAAAGCATCATGTGGGGCCATTATACAGTATGGAGCACTGTGTAGCCATTATACAGTATTGAGCATCATGTGGAGCCATTATATAGTATGGAGCACGGTGTGGCCATTATACAATATTTAGCATCATGTGGGGCCATTATACAGTATAGAGCACTGTGTCCATTATACAGTATTGAGCATCATGTGTGGTCATTATACAGTATAGAGCAGTGTGGCCATTATACAGTATTGAGCATCATGTGGGGCCATTATACAATATGAAGCAGTGTGGCCATTATACAGTATTGAACATCATGTGTGGTCATTATACAGTATGGAGCATCATGTGTGGCCATTATACAGTATTGAGCATCATATGTGGTCATTATACAGTATGGAGCATCATGTGTGGCCATTATACAGTATGGAGCACTGTGTGGCTATTATACAGTATTGAGCATCATGTGTGGTCATTATACAGTATGGAGCATCATGTGGGGCCATTATACAGTATGGAGCATCATGTGGGGCTATTATACAGTATAGAGCACTGTGCGGCCATTATACAGTATTGAGCATCATGTGTGGCCATTATACAGTATGGAGCATCATGTGGGGCCATTATACAGTATGGAGCATTGTGTGGCTATTATACAGTATTGAGCATCATGTGTGGCCATTATACAGTATAGGGCATCATGTGGTGCCATTATACAGTATGGAGCATCATGTGGGGCTATTATACAGTATAGAGCGCTGTACGGCCATTATACAGTATTGAGCATCATGTGTGGCCATTATACAGTATGGAGCATCATGTGTGACCATTATAGAGTATGAAGCACTGTGTGGCCATTATACAGTATGGAGCACTATGTGGCCATTATACAGTATGGAGCACTGTGTGGCCATTATACAGTGTGGAGCATCATATGGGGTCATGATACAGTATGGAGCACTGTATAGCCATTATACATTATGGAGCATGATGTGTGGCCATTATACAGAATGGAGCACTGTGTGGCCATATTTTTTGTTTAGAATTATTGTTTATGAAACAGTGATCAGCAGTGCTAAATAGGCGTGGTTGGGGCGTGGATATGGGTGTGACTAGTTGTAAAATGGGTGTGGTCAGAGGGGTGGCGAAAAATTTGCCACGGCATGCTGCACACGCCACAACCTTTGTCCCTCTTTGCCTTCTTCAAAATTTGGGAGGTATGGATATATACATACATCAAGCTAAGGGGATGGAGGACAAATGTTATTCCAAAGGTGCCATCTCTTGGTATACATTATAAATTTGCTCTCAAAGGAAGCGAGAAATCAAAAACTCTATTAGTAGAAATTCTCTCTATAATATCTGAAATTTTGGGACTATCTTCTGTTTCCACCTTGAAGCAATCAGTAATTTAGTGACCAATACAATATGAATAACTATATGTCTAAATTGAAAGGAATATCTTGAAAACCAAGAGATAACAATGCAAGGTGCGGTGTTAAGGTATCGTCACACTAAACGATATCGCTAGCGATCCGTGACGTTGCAGCGTCCTGGCTAGCGATATCGTTTAGTTTGACACGCAGCAGCGATCAGGATCCTGCTGTGATGTCGCTGGTCGCTGAATAAAGTTCAGAACTTTATTTGGTCGTCCGATCGCCGTGTATCGTTGTGTTTGACAGCAAAAGCAACGATACCAGCGATATTTTACACTGGTAACCAGGGTAAACATCGGGTTACTAAGCGCAAGGCCGCGCTTAGTAACCCGATGTTTACCCTGGTTACCAGCGTAAAATGTAAAAAAAACAAACAGCACATACTCACATGCGTCCCCCGGCGTCCGCTTCCCACACTGACTGAGCGCCGCAAAGTGAAAGTGAAACCACAGCACAGCGGTGACGTCACCGCTGTGCCCTGCTACTGCCGGCGCTCAGTCATTGCAGGAAGCGGACGCTGGGGGACGCATGTAAGTATGTATGTTTGTTTTTTTTACATTTTACTCTGGTAACCAGGGTAAACATCGGGTTACTAAGCGCAGCCCTGCGCTTAGCAACCCGATGTTTACCCGGGTTACCCAGGGACCTCGGCATCGTTGGTCGCTGGAGAGCGGTCTGTGTGACAGCTCTCCAGCGATCAAACAGCGACGCTGCAGCGATCGGCATCGTTGTCGCTATCGCTGCAGCGTCGCGTAGTGTGACGGTACCTTTAAGATTAACATTAAGTTTGGTGATTCTTGAAATGAGCTCAGATATTTTAATCCATAGAGATCTTATTACAGGACATTCCCAATTGTGAAATAAATGGCCATGATGGCCACATTCCCTCCAGCAAAATCTTGATTGTGTGGGAAAGACTTTGTGCAGTTTTACTGGTGTGAATTACCACCTAGATCATTTAAAATATGCTTCATGCAGCATAACAATAATAATTATTTTTATTTATATAGCGCCAACATATTCCGCAGCACTTTACAATTAAGTGGGGACATGTACAAACAATAAATTCGGTACGAGTTAAGACAATTTAAACAGTGACATTAGGAGTGAGGTCCCTGCTCGCAAGCTTACAATCTACAAGGCAATGGGGGGACACAATAGGTGAAAAGTGCTTGTTATTTCAGGTCTGGCAATTATAATACATAGGGATTTTCATACAAAGCTGCATGATCCGGTCATCAGCCCATGTGTTTAAGTGCAATAGTCAAGTACCAAGTGCAGTTATCATGTGCATGGAGGGTGCGGAGACAGATGAATAGTAGGGTGCAGGTTCAGAATAATATTTGGAAGGAGGGAACAGGGCAAAGTTAGTTTACTGAGTAGTTGATGTGGTAGGCTTGTTTGAAGAGATGGGTTTTCAAAGCACGCTTGAATAGGTCGGGGCTAGGTATCATTCTGATCGTCTGGGGAAGTGCATTTCAGAAAGCTGGCGCAGCACGAGAGAAGTCTTGGAGACAGAGGTGCGAGGTTCAGATTACGGGGGATGTTAGTCTTAGGTCATTTGTAGAACGGAGGGCACGTGTAGGGCGATAGACAGAGATGAGAGAGGAGATATAAGGCGGTGCAGAACTATGGAGAGCTTTGTGGGTGAGAGAGATGAGTTTATACTGGACCCTGTAGCGAATGGGTAGCCAGTGTAATGACTGGCACAAGATGGAGGCATCGGTGAAGCGGCTGGACAGAAATATGACTCTGGCTGCAGCATTCAAAATGGATTGGAGAGGAGAAAGTTTGGTAAGAGGGAGGCCAATTAGAAGAGAGTTGCAGTAGTCAAGACGAAAATGAATAAGAGCGACAGTAAGAGTCTTAGCAGTTTCAACGGTGAGAAAAGGTCAGATTCAGGAGATGTTTTTAAGATGCAGGTGACAAGAGCGAGTGAGTGATCGGATATAGGGAGTAAAGGAAAGTTCAGTGTCGAATATGACCCCAAGACAGCGGGCATGCTGCTTGGGAGTTATGGTTGAACCCTCCAGGGTAATTTCGATGTTGGGTAGAGTGAGGTTAGTAGAAGGGAGAAACACAAGAAGTTCCGTTTTGGAGAGATTTAGTTTCAGGTAGAGGGAGGACATGATGTTAGAGACAGCAGACAGACATTCCTTGGTATTTTGAATTAGGGTAGGGGTGATGTTGGGGGAAGAAGTGTATAATTGGGTGTCATCAGCATAGAGATGATACTGGAACCCAAATCTGCTGATTGTTTGTCCAATAGGGGCCGTGTAAAGAGAGAAGAGGAGGGGGCCTAGGACTGAGCCTTGTGGAACCCCGATAGTAAGGGGACGAGGAGAGGAAGAGGAGCCGGCAAAAGATACAGTGAAGGAGCGGTCAAAGAGGTAGGAGGAGAACCAGGAGAGGGCTGTGTTCTTGAGGCCTATAGAGTGGAGCATAGTGAGGAGGAGCTGGTGATCCACAGTGTCAAAGATCAAGGAGAATCAGCAGAGAGCAATGACCTTTGGATTTAGCTGTTATTAGATCATTAGAGACTTTAGTGAGGGCAGTTTCAGTGGAGTGTAAAGAGCGGAAACCAGATTGAAAGGGGTCAAGAAGAGAGTTATCCGAGAGATAGCGGATTAGACGGGAGTGGACCAAGCGTTCCAGGAGTTTAGAGATGAAGGAAAGGTTAGAGACAGGTCTGTAGTTAGCAGTGCAGTTCTGGTCCAGGGATGGCTTTTTAAGTAAAGGGGTTATGATGGCATGTTTAAATGAGGGAAAGATGCCTGAAGAGAGAGGTTAAATATTTTAGTCAGGTGAGTGGTGACCACTGGTGAGATAGACTGCAGGATATGTGAAGGAATGGGGTCACTGTTGCAGGTTGTAGGCCGAGCAGAAGCGAGGAACTTGGAAACTTCTTCTTCTGAAACAGGCTCAAAGATGTCTAGTGAGCTTGAGGTGCGGCAGGGAAGAGGATCCAGGCACTGAGGAGATTGCGCTGAGATATCTTGATGGATGTGGTTGATTTTTTCTAAGAAATAAGTGGCCAGATCCTCACCGCTGAGGTTGGTGATGGGGGCCTGTACTTTAGGTTTCAGGAGGGAGTTTAAGGTTTCAAAAAGTCGTTTTGGGTTGTTGGAAAGTGAGGTGACGAGGGTGGTGAAGTAGGATTGTTTGGCCAGATAAAGGGCAGAGTTATAGGTTTTGAGCATGAACTTATAGTGAAGTCTTCTGCTAAGAGAGATTTTCTCCACTGCCGCTCTGCACACCTTGAGCAACGCTGAAGAAAGCGTGTTTGCATAGTGTGCCAGGGCTGCCGTTGTCTGTGTCGGGTCTTTCTGCATGTAGAAGGTGCTGCTTCATCTAGGGCATTCTTCAGTGTATTATTGAAGTGTGACAATGTTAAGTCTGGACAGGAGAGGGAGGAGATGGGGGCTAGAGATGTGTGGAGATTGTCCATAAGCTGCTGGGTATTAATGGTACGTGTATTCCTATAAATGTGGTAAGTGGGGGTGTCCCGGGTGAGGAGACAATTCTTGACAGAGAAGGAAAGAAGGTTGTGGTCCGAGAGCGGGAGAGGGGAGTTAGTAAAGTCGTGCAGCGAGCCGGGACGGGAGAAAACCAGGTCCAGAGTATTCCAGTCCTCATGCGTAGGAGAATTAGTAAACTGTGAGAGGCCAAATGAAGAAGTTAGAGAAAGAAGATGAGAGGCAGATTGGGAGAGGGGATCATTGATGGGGATGTTAAAGTCTCCCATGATGAGGGAGGGGATGTCACAGGATAGGAAGTGAGTAAGCCAGGTGGCAAAGTGGTCTAGAAACTGGCGGGAGGAGCATGGAGGGCGATAAACAACCGCCACTCGCAAGGAGAAGGGCAACAATAGCACAAGAAGCAGAGGAATAAGTTATCTTAAGTGCTTTGACCAAACTATCTGTATCAAATTGATTTTTAAGATCTTTTTTCCCAATTCAAGATATGTGCTTTTCTTAAGAATGCTATGTCCTCATTCAAAGATGCATAAAGTTCACTAGTCTTTCATTTATTATTGTTATAAGGATTATTTAAGAGGCCCAGCACTTCCTTAGGAAGTGTGAGGGGAAACCTAAAATTTTTATGGTTATATTTCCGGCCATCCAAAAAGTTGAAAAATTCAGAGTGTGGTTTATTAATGCTGTGTGCACACGTTGCTTTTTTTCGCCTTTTTTTGCTATAAAACCGCGAAAAAAACGCTCACATTAAGCATCCTACTTAATAGAATGCAATCCGCATTTTTTGTGCACATGCTGCGTTGTTTTCCTGAGCGGAAGCGCTTTCCAGAAAAAAACGCAGCATGTTCATTACATTTGCGGAATCGCGGGGATTCCGCACACCTAGGAATGCATTGATCTGCTTACTTCCCACATGGGGCTATGCCCACCATGTGGGAATTAAGCAGATCATGTGCGGTTGGTACCCAGGGTGGAGGAGAGGAGACTTTCCTCCATGGACTGGGCACCATATAATTGGTAAAAAAAAAAGAATTAAAATAAAAAGTAGTGATATACTCACCTTCTGATGGCCCCCGCAGTCCTCCCGCCTCTCAGCGGTGCACACAGCCGCTTCCGTTCCCATGGATGTTTGTGTGAGGGACCTGCGATGACGTCGCAGTCACGTGACCGTGATGTCATCGCAGGTCCTGAACACAAAGCATCTATAGGAACGGAAGCCGCCACATGCACCGATGAGGAGATCGGGGGCCATCAGAAGGTGAGTATAACCATTTTTTAATTATTTTTAACATTATATCTTTTTACTATTGATGCTGCATAGTAGATCTAGTAGATGCGCCTTTTCTATGCAGCTGCAGGCTGCTATTTTTAGGCTGGGGTGATCAATATCCATGGCCCCTTACCGGCCTGAGAATACCAGCCCCTAGCTATCTGCTTTAGCAAGGTTGGTTGTCAAAAATGGGAGGAACCCCTCCCTGCTTTTTAAATTATTTATTTAAATAATTAGAAAATACAGCATGCGGACCCCTCTGTTCTTGATAACCAACCTTGCTGAAGTTTACAACTGAGGGTTGTAGCCCCCAGTTGTGAGTTTTGCCTGACTGGTTATCAAAAATACAGAACCCACAATTTTTTAAATTTATTTATATATATCGCAGTAGCTGTCTGATGAATTCTTCCAGCAGCCGCTCCTGCTCTCACTGTTATTAGAGGCTGCAGGTATCAGCTGATGGGAGCAGTAGTACCATCAGCCGACACCAGTGAACAGAGTTAAACTTTCTACCTCATATCATAGCTGCGGGCTTACGCTGTCATCTGACAGCATGGGAACTGCAGTTGTCTGACCGGCGGTGATGGTTTTACCGCTGATCAGAACCAGTGTTTGGTGCGCTGTCATGCACATAACAGCGCAACAAACACCCGGTGTTCGGGTAGCCGAATCCAAACAGTAACTCGGACTTCTTGGTGAAGTCAGTGTTCGGTGTCCGTGTCTGACCAGTAGGTGTTCGGTATGGACACTGAACTTTACTGTTCCAATTTGCCCACCTCTATTTTCCTGTTCATTTGACTCTGGAATACCCTATACTCCAATATTATTATTATTATTATTTATTGTTATAGCGCCATTTATTCCATGGCGCTTTACAAGTGAGGGGGGGGTATACATAATAAAAACAAGTACAATAATCTTGAACAAGTCATAACTGGTACAGTAGGAGAGAGGACCCTGCCCGCGAAGGCTCACAATCTACAAGGGATGGGTGAGAATACAGTAGGTGAGGATAGAGCTGGTCATGCAGCGGTTTGGTTGATTGGTGGTTACTGCAGGTTGTAGGCTTGTCGGAAGAGGTGGGTCTTCAGGTTCTTTTTGAAGGTTTCGATGGTAGGCGAGAGTCTGATGTGTTGTGGTAGAGGGTTCCAGAGTAGGGGTGATACCCGAGAGAAGTCTTGTATACGATTGTGGGAAGAGGAGATAAGAGGGGAGTAGAGAAGGAGATCTTGTGAGGATCGGAGGTTGCGTGTAGGAAAGTACCGGGAGATGAGGTCACAGATGTAAGGAGGAGACAGGTTGTGGATGGCTTTGTACGTCATGGTTAGGGTTTTGTACTGGAGTCTCTGGGCAATGGGGAGCCAGTGAAGGGATTGACAGAGGGGAGAGGCCGGAGAATAGCGGGGGGACAGGTGGATTAGTCAGGCAGCAGAGTTTAGAATAGATTGGAGGGGTGCGAGAGTGTTTGAGGGGAGGCCACAGAGCAGGAGGTTGCAGTAGTCAAGGCGAGAGATGATGAGGGCATGGACTAGGGTTTTACAATAGTCCAATACAATATTACATCTTCTGCCCCTGTTATCTAGATCCTCTAATTGAATCTTAAGTTCTTTTACAGTCTTTTGTTGCAGGAGCGTTAGTTGATGCAATTTTGACACATGAGATCTAGTAACATCATAATCCCCTTCCAGAGTGTCTATGCGACCTGTCAGTTGCTGCAAATCTTGTCTTATACATGTTATCTCAGATCTGCAAGTATATTTAACCTCTTTAATTAAAGCCTAAAATCATCTTTAGATGGAAAATGTAACAAGAGCCTCTTCCAAGCAGCTGAAGAGGGAGGATCATATACCAGTCCCTCATCCCCAGAGGAATTATCATGGGTGTCAGTCCAGTCCCCTTCTTTATTAGTAAAGTGCCTCTGAATGATCCCTTGCAGAACCTGTGGCTCTTATATCCCAGTCTCCCCTGGCCCTTTGTATGGAGACTTTCTTTCTTCCTGTCTGTGATGAGGGCTTAGGGGCTTGATGCAGCCTGTATGGGAGGGGAGGCTGTAAAACAGAGTCTCCTGAAGCCAAGCGGCCATTTTGTGAGGTGGACACTGTAAAAGGACCCTTCTCCTTCAGACCTTCCTGAAATCCTTGCTGCTGGGAAACTTCCTCCATGTGTCCATCCACCTCACCGTCTCCTGTCACCATCAGAAGCTCCCCTGCGTCTGAGCCTCCAGCCTCATCTTCTGTGAAGCAGCCACATCAGCTGGCTCTATGAAGAGGAACGCATCCAGGGCTGTCATATGAGCAGCTGACGCGGTCCCCTCATGTGCCGGGGTCCCGGTTCTCCTGTGGCCCATCGCTGAGAGTAATCTGGCCAGAAATGAGGTTGTGGAGCCTTGTTATCTGCAGTGTCCAGAGGGAGCTCTCTTGTTGCACATCCTCTCCGCACAGCTTCCCCCCTCTCAGATTTAATTTGAGGTTATTCACATCCTAATTGGAATAAGGGTTTAGGAATTACAGTTCTTTAAAGGTAAGTTCACACAAAGTGTTTTTTCAGCTTTTTTTTCGGCAGCATAACCTGATCACTTGGCAGGAAAGAAGCTGCAATAAAAAAAAGCATGTATTCCTTGTTTTTTTCTTGCATTTTTTGTGATAGGCAGTCTTGGCATGCTAGATTTGTCTCTTGTGCATGCTGATAAAGATAAGTGCTGAAAAAAAGTCCTATTCCATAGAATAAGTTTTTAGCACACAAAACACAGCAATACATGATACCTGCGTTTTTTCAGCATTTTTTCACTATCCAGCAAGTCAATGGGTGAAAAACGCTGAATGAAGTGACATGCTTTATGTCCAAAAAAACATGCAAAGCACAAAATACTAATGACAAAAAAAACGTGTGCATGATATTTTTGAAATCTCATAGATTTTTGCTGGTAAAGCGAGGCTGAAAATTAACAAAAAAACAAAAAAAAAACGCAGCAAAAACGCCTAGTGTGAACTTAGTCTAATATGTAGCTGACTCTTTTTCAATTTCAAGAATCGAAAGTAATTGGACAATTATCTCAAAAGCTCTTCAATGGGCTGCATGAGCTATTCTCTCATTAATCCGTCATCAATTAATCAGGTAAAAGGCCTGGAGCTGGTTTCAAGTGTGACATTTGCATTTGGAACCTGTTGCGGCGAATCCACAACATGCAGTCAAATGAGCTCTTGATGAAAGTGAAACAGACCATCATTAGGCTGAAAAAAAGAAGAAATTAATCAGAAATAACAAAAATGTTAGAACTGGCCAAATCAACAGTTTAGTGCATTCTGCAAAAAAAAATAAAAATTGAACGTACTTGTAAGCTTGGAAACTCAAAAAGGCCTGCATGTCCATTGAAGACAACAGTGGTGGATAATCGCAGAATCCTTTCCATGGTGAAGATACACCTCTTCACAACATCCACCCAAGTGAAGAACACTCTCCAGGAAGTGAGTGTTTAAAGAGAAGACTTAATGATAGCAAATACAGAGGGCTCACCACAAGGTACAAACCATTATTCAGCCTTTAAAATAGAAAGACCAGAGTAGATTTTACAAAAAAAAAATCTAAGTAAGCCAGCCTAGTTCTGGGAAAGTGTTCTTTGGACAGATAAAACGAAGATCAACCTGTACCAGAATTATGGGAATAAATTATGGGAAGAAGACTTGGAACGGCTCATAATCCCAAGAACACCTGTTAGAATCGGTTTTGTTTTTGACCATCCGCCATCTTGTTGTGGTTTTCTGGCTGCTGGTCTTTTTCCCCTGGTGCTGGGTTGTCTTAGGTCAGATGATTGTATCACCCTTTATTACCCAGCACCTGCCTCACATTCCTTGCAGGACAACAGTGTTAATCTGCTAGAGTTCTGGCTAGGTGCTTTGATAGCTTTCTGTGTTTGATATTGTGCAGTTCTGGGATCTCTGGTTCTGCTATCTTTAGTTTCTGTTTTCAGTTGGTTTCTGCAGTTGTCTCTGTGTTTTCTATTGGGAGGTGACCTGTTTTTATACCCAGTCCTTAGATCTTTCAGGGACCTCCTTCCCCTATCTATAGGTCTTCGCCGAGATTAACCTAGGATCGCCGGTGGGCCTATTCGCAAGGAATGGGTCGCCCACTCAATCGTAGGGTATCAGCCTAGTCTCAGTGCAGGGTCAGTTTTCCCCCTTCTATCCTAGTTCTGTGTTGCAGTTCCGTAACAACACCACATCCACTGTAAAACATGAGGCAGGCAGTGTGATGGCGCGGGCATGCACAGCTTCCAATGGCACTGGGTCGCTAGTGTTTATTGATGATGCAACTGAAGACAGAAGAAGTGTACAAGGCGGTACGTTCTGCTCATATTCAACCAAATGCAGCAAGGTTGAAAGGACAGCGCTTCAAAGTACAGATGGAGAATGACCAAAAATATACTGTGAAAGCCACCCAGGAGTTTTTTCTGAAGGAAAAGAAGTGGAATATTCTGCAATGGCAGAATCAATCACCTGATCTGAACCCCATCGAGCAGCATTTCACATGCTTAAGACAAAACTTAAAACAGAAAGAGCAACAAACAAGCAACAACTGAAGTCAGCTGCACTAAAGACCTAGCAACGCATCACAAAGAAGGAAACCCAACATATGGTGACATCCATGGCTTCAAGACTTCGGGCAGTCATTGTCTGCACAGGATTCTCTTTAACGTATTACAACTAACATTATATTAATAATAAAGATAACTTTTCCATTTACTTATGTGCCTTTGAAATTATTATGAGGTTTTGTAGAAAAATGGTTACACTTCCTAAACGTTTCACAGGATATCTTTGTTCAACCCCATTAATTAATTAAACCTGAAAGTTTACAAATCAACTTCATTCTCAGTTGTTTCATTTTAATTACAAAGTAGTGCGATACAGAGTCCACACCACGAAGATTCAGTCACTGTCCAACTGTAACTTTCCCATTAAACTGCAATCAGTGGTCAATGTTTTGATTTTTTTCTGTATTCTACTATATCTACTGCATACAGCAAGCATACAAGTGATGAACAACAATCTATATTTGTAGTCACTATTTTGTATAGGACACTTATTTATTTAAAAAATTGAAAATAATGCTTTCTTGTAGTGACAGCAAGTCAAGCAATGCAAATTTTCTGCCTTTCAAATCATAATACATGGATGGCATCATGCTGTGTGCATGAAGAACTGAAAAAAAAGAGGCACTGTCATAGGCAGAGGCACTGGAAAAATGTTTCATGTAATAGCCCAACCTTCTTTTCATTAGTCAGTTTAGATATAAGAGATGAAAATGTAACAGTCAGTGTACAGTTGACTTTCCTTTGTAGCATTGTTAAAAGGAAAATGTAACTTGTTTCCTATTCCCTCCATAACCGCACAATGCAAAATCTGTTATAGATGGTGGTTACTGCTCTTTTAGGTTTATGCTTGAAGTCTCCATTGCATTATGCTTCGGTTTCTGATGTTTCTTTTACAGTAGATCCTGTACAGAAACCTCAAGTTTTTAAGCAGCTGATGTGATATAACTCTGATGTCGGGTGTCCTGGGGCTCCTTCCCTGTCCCTAACACTAGGGGTGCCCTAATGTAAAAAATAGATTTGGCACTCCAAGTTGGATGCAAAAAATTCTAAGGATATTTTATTAATACAGGTAATAATAATAATAATAATAATTTTATTTATATAGCGCCAACATATTCCGCAGCGCTTTACAACTTATAGAGGGGACTTATACAGACAATAGACATTACAGCATAACAGAAATCACAGTTCAAAACAGATACCAGTAGGAATGAGGGCCCTGCTCGCAAGCTTACAATCTATGAACATCCACTTTACAGAAAGAATTGCCGTTTCGGTCAACAAGGCCGAAAACAATTTAAGTCGCATACAGGGAAAAAGTAAAAAAAAGTAAAGAGAAGAAAAAAGTTAAAGTTTAAAAACTATAAAAAAAAATACAAAAAATAAATAAATCACAAAATAAATTATATATACAGTACAGACCAAAGTTTGGACACACCTCATTTAAAGATTTTTGTGTATTTTCATGACTATGAAAATTGTACATTTACACTGAAGGCATCAAAACTATGAATTAACACTTGTGGAATTATATACTTAACAAAAAAGTGTGAAACAACTGAAATTATGTCTTATATTCTAGGTTCTTCAAAGTAGCCACCTTTTGCTTTGATGACTGCTTTGCACACTCTTGGCATTCTCTTGATGAGCTTCATGAGGTAGTCACCAGGAATGGTTTTCACTTCACAGGTGTGCCCTGTCAGGTTTAATAAGTGTGATTTCTTGCCTTATAAATGGGGTTGGGACCATCAGTTCTGTTGAGCAAAAGTCTGGTGGATACACAGCTGATAGTCCTACTGAATAGACTGTTAGAATTTGTATTATGGCAAGAAAAAAAGCAGCTAAGTAAAGAAAAACGAGTGGCCATCATTACTTTAAGAAATGAAGGTCAGTCAGTTCGAAAAATTGGGAAAACTTTGAAAGTGTCCCCAAGTGCAGTGGCAAAAACCATCAAGCGCTACAAAGAAACTGGCTCTCATGGGGACTGCCCCAGGAAAGGAAGACCAAGAGTCACTTCTGCTTCTGAGGATAAGTTTATCTGAGTCACCAGCCTCAGAAATCGCAGGTTAACAGCAGCTCAGATTAGAGACCAGGTCAATGCCACACAGAGTTCTAGCAGCAGACACATCTCTACAACAACTGTTAAGAGGAGACTTTGTGCAGGCCTTCATGGAAAAAATAGCTGCTAGGAAACCACTGCTAAGGACAGGCAACAAGCAGAAGAGACTTGTTTGGGCTAAAGAACACAAGGAATGGACATTAGACCAGTGGAAATCTGTGCTTTGTTCTGATGAGTCCAAATTTGAGATCTTTGGTTCCAACCACCGTGTCTTTGTGTGACGCAGAAAGGGTGAACGGATGGACTCTACATGCCTGGTTCCCACCGTGACGCATGGAGGAGGTGTGATGGTGTGGGGGTGCTTTGCTGGTGACACTGTTGGGGATTTATTAAAAATTGAAGGCATACTGAACCAGCATGGCTACCACAGCATCTTGAAGCGGCATGCTATTCCATCCGGTTTGCGTTTAGTTGGACCATCATTTATTTTTCAACAGGACAATGACCGCAAACACACCTCCAGGCTGTGTAAGGGCTATTTGACCAAGAAGGAGAGTGATGGAGTGCTAAGCCAGATGACCTGGCCTCCACTGTCACCAGACCTGAACCCAATCGAGATGGTTTGGGGTGAGCTGGACTGCAGAGTGAAGGCAAAAGGGCCAACAAGTGCTAAGCATCTCTGGGAACTCCTTCAAGATTGTTGGAAGACCATTGAGTGTGCAAAGCAGTCATCAAAGCAAAAGGTGGCTACTTTGAAGAACCTAGAATATAAGATATAATTTCAGTCGTTTCACTTTTTTGTTACGTATATAATTCCATAAGTGTTAATTCATAGTTTTGATGCCTTCAGTGCATGAAAATACAGAAAAGTCTTTAAATGAGAAGGTGTGTCCAAACTTTTGGTCTGTACTGTATATACAGTATATATATTTAACCAATAAATACGTATATTTATGTAAAAACAATAAAGGTATGTGCTTACGTTGCAGATTTGCCTGCGGATTCTTCTGCACTAAATCCGCAGCTCTTGGCAGAAAACGCAGGTGCGTTTTTGATGCGCTTTTTGGGCAGTTTTTGAATGCATTTTTGAAAGCTAAATAAAGATGTATTAGTGACAAAAAAAAAGATTTGTGATGTCATGTCTTATCCAACCTCCTCTTTTACATTTGTCCAACCCACACTCCATTACACACACAGATAGATAGATGGAATGAGATAGATAGATGTAGATAGATATATGGATAGTTAGGATACTTTCACACACCAGGTTTTTGCCGTCAGGCATAATCCATCGAGTTTTGAAAAAAAAAAACGGATCTGGTTTTTTTTTCGCCGGATCCTTTTTTTTTCTCATAGTTGTATTAGCGCCGGATTGCGCCTGATGGCCTCACGTTTCATCCATTTTTTGCCGGATCTGTCTCAAAAAACTGTTTCCAGTGGATGGAGAAAACGTACAGAGGAAAGTTTGTCCTGCGAAAAAACGCACAGCGATGGATCCGGCGAAAAACGTATGAAAAAGATGTGAAATGATTAATCTGGCCCCCCAATCCGGTTTTTCATGCATTTTTTCCATTGAAATCATGCACATTTTCCGTTCTCTCTCTCTCTCTCCAAAACAAACAAACAAAAAAAAACGGATCAGTTGCATCAGTTTTTCACTATTTGAAACGGATCAGTTTTTTCAAAAATATGCCCGATCCTGCCTGACGGAAAGAAACTGATGTGTGAAAGTAGCCTAGCTATCCATATATCTATCTACATCTATCCATCAGGCAGGATCCGGTGAATTTTTGAATCCGTTGCAAGTAGTGAAAAACTGATGCAACTGATCCGTTTTTTTTTGAGAGAGAGAACGCGAAATGTACATGATTTCAATTGAAAAATGCATGAAAAACCGGATTCGTAGGCCGGACTCATCATTTCACATCTCAGTTTCATACGTTTTTTGCCGGATCAGTCGCTGGGTGTTTTTTTGCCGGACAGAAAAAACGTTCTTCTGTACGTTTTCTCCGTCCACTGGAAACAGCTTTTCAGCCAGATCCGGCAAAAAAACAGATGAAACGTGAGGCCATCAGGCGCAATCCGGCGCTAATACAACTCTGAGAAAAAACGGATCCAGCGGGAAAAAAAACACGGATCCATTTTTTTTCAAAACTCGCCGGATTGTGCCAGACAGCAAAAACCTGATGTGTGAAAGTAGCCAGATAGATATATGGACAGAAACATCTATGTATCTATAGATATATCTATCTATAAATATATCTATAGATAGATATAGCCATAGTTATCCATCCATAGTTATATCTATAGATATATCTATACATATATCCATACATATCCATGTATAGATATATAGATTTATCTATGGATATATCCATAGATATATCCATGGATATATAATAGCGAGGCCTATGTTTCTTAACCCCTTTCTGTCATTGGATGTACTATTCCGTCCATGTGGGGTGGGCCCTACTTCCCAAGGACGGAATAGTACGTCCAGCGCGTACCTCCTTCCTCGCTGCAGGTCCCGGATCCAAGATGGCCGCGGCATCCGGATCCTGCAGGGAGGGAGGTGGCTTACCGAGTGCCTGCTCAGAGCAGGCGCTGGTAAGCCTGCAGTGCTGTAAGGAACATCGGTGATCTGACAGAGTGCTGTGCAAACTGTCAGATCACCGATCTGTGATGTCCCCCCCTGGGACAAAGTAAAAAAAAAATTTCCACATGTGTAAAAAAAAAAAAAAAAAAAAAATCCGTAATAAAGAAAAATATATATATATATATCATTCCCATAAATACATTTCTTTATCTAAATAAAAACAAACAATAAAAGTACACATATTTAGTATCGCCGCGTCCGTAACGAACCAACCTATAAAACTGTCCCACTAGTTAACCCCTTCAGTAAACACCGTAAGAGAAAAAAAAAAAACCGAGGCAAAAAACAACGCTTTATTATCATACCGCAGAATAAAAAGTGGAATAAAACGCGATCAAAAAGACTGATATAAATAACCATGGTACCGCTGAAAGCGTCATTTTTTCCCGCAAAAAACGAGCCGCCATACAGCATCATCAGCAAAAAAATAAAAAAGTTATAGTCCTCAGAATAAAGCGATGCAAAAATAATTATTTTTTCTATAAAATAGTTTTTATCGTATAAAAGCGCCAAAACATAAAAAAATGATATAAATGAGATATCGCTGTAATCGTACTGACCTGAAGAATAAAACTGCTTTATCAATTTTACCAAACGCGGAACGGTATAAATGCCTCCCCCAAAAGAAATTCATGAATAGCTGGTTTTTGGTCATTCTGCCTCACAAAAATCGGAATAAAAAGCGATCAAAAAATGTCACGTGCCCAAAAATGTTACCAATAAAAACGTCAACTTGTCCCGCAAAAAACAAGACCTCACATGACTCTGTGGACTCAAATATGGAAAAATTATAGCTCTCAAAATGTGGTAACGCAAAAAATATTTTTTGCAATATAAAGCGTCTTTCAGTGTGTGACGGCTGCCAATCATAAAAATCCGCTAAAAAACCCGCTATAAAAGTAAATCAAACCCCCCTTCATCACCCCCTTAGCTAGGGAAAAATAAAAAAAACGTATTTATTTCCATTTTCCCATTAGGGCTAGGGTTAGGGTTAGGATTAGGGCTAGGATTAGGGCTAGGGTTAGGGCTAGGGTTAAGGCTAGTTAGGGTTGGGGCTAAAGTTAGGGTTTGGATTACATTTACGGTTGGGAATAGGGTTGGGATTAGGGGTGTGTCTGGGTTAGAGGTGTGGTTAGGGTTACCGTTGGGATTAGGGGTGTGTTTGCATTAGGGTTTCAGTTATAATTGGGGGGTTTCCACTGTTTAGGCACATCAGGGGCTCTCCAAACGCGACATGGCGTCCGATCTCAATTCCAGCCAATTCTGCGTTGAAAAAGTAAAACAGTGCTCCTTCCCTTCCGAGCTCTCCCGTGTGCCCACACAGGGGTTTACCCCAACATATGGGGCATCAGCGTACTCGGGACAAATTGGACAACTTTTGGGGTCCAATTTCTCCTGTTACCCTTGGGAAAATACAAAACTGGGGGCTAAAAAATAATTTTTGTGGGAAAAAGGATTTTTTATTTTCACGGCTCTGCGTTATAAACTGTAGTGAAACACTTGGGGGCTCAAAGTTCTCACAACACATCTAGATAAGTTCCTTGGGGGTCTAGTTTCCAATATGGGGTCACTTGTGCGGGGTTTCTACTGTTTAGGTACATTAGGGGCTCTGCAAACGCAATGTGACGCCTGCAGACCAATCCATCTAAGTCTGCATTCCAAATGATGCTCCTTCCCTTCCGAGCCCTCCCATGCGCCCAAACGGTGGATCTTCCCCACATATGGGGTATCAGTGCACTCAGGACAAATTGGACAACAACTTTGGGGGTCCAATTTCTCCTGTTACCCTCGGAAAAATACAAAACTGGGGGCTAAAAAATAATTTTTGTGGGAAAAATTGTGTTATTTTTACCGCTCTGCATTATAAACTTCTGTGAAGCCCTTAGTGGGTCAAAGTGCTCACCACACATCTAGATAAGTTCCTTAGGGGGTCTACTTTCCAAAATGGTGTCACTTGTGGGGGGTTTCAATGTTTAGGCACATCAGTGGCTCTCCAAACGCAACATGGCGTCCCATCTCAATTCCTGTCAATTTTGCATTGAAAAGTCAAACGGCGCTCCTTCCCTTCCGAGCTCTGCCATGCGCCCAAACAGTGGCTTACCCCCACATATGGGATATTGGCGTACTCAGGACAAATTGTACAACAAAGATTGGGGTCCATTTTCTCCTGTTACCCTTGGTAAAATAAAACAAATTGGAGCTGAAGTAAATTTTTTGTGAAAAAAAGTTATATGTTCATTTTTATTTAAACATTCCAAAAATTCTTGTGAAACACCTGAAGGGTTAATAAACTTCTTGAATGTGGTTTTGAGCACCTTGAGGGGTGCAGTTTTTAGAATGGTGTCACACTTGGGTATTTTCTATCATATAGACCCCTCAAAATGACTTCAAATGAGATGTGGTCCCTAAAAAAAATGGTGTTGTAAAAATGAGCAATTGCTGGGTTCCAAAATTGTGCTGATGCAAAATAGACATGTGGGAAATGTTACTTATTAAGTATTTTGTGTGACATATCTCTGTGATTTAATTGCATAAATATTCAAATTTGGAAAATTGCGAAATTTTCAAAATTTTCGCCAAATTTCCATTTTTTTCACAAATAAACACAGGTAATATCAAAGAAATTTTACCACTATCATGAAGTACAATATGTCACAAGAAAACAATGTCAGAATCACCGGGATCCGTTGAAGCGTTCCACAGTTATAACCTCATAAAGGGACAGTGGTCAGAATTGTAAAAATTGGCGCGGTCCATAACGTGCAAACCACCCTTGGGGGTAAAGGGGTTAATGAACGTTTAATTGAAAAAAAAAGAAAAAAAGGAAAAAAATGGCGTGGGCTCCCACGCAATTTTCTGCACCAGAGGGGGAAAGCCGACAGCCGGGGGCCAATATTTGTAGCCTGGGAAGGGGGTTATACCCATGGCCCCCTCCCAGGCTATGAATATCAGCCCACAGCTGTCTGCGTAGCCTTTACTGGCTATTAACCCCTTCGCGCCATGCACCATACTAGTACTGCGCTGCCGGCACTGCATTTGTGCCAGCCGCAGTACTAGTACGGCGCACCGATCACCGCTTTCTCACGCTGAGCGCCGCGGTGATCGGGTGCGGGTGTCAGCTGTATATGACAGCTGACACCCGCAGCAATGCTAGCGCCAATCGCGGGCATTTAACCCCTCTGATGCCGCTGTCAGTAGTGACAGCGGCATAGAGTGGGATCGCGCAGGGACGGAGGCTCCCTGCGCTCTCCCACCGGAGCAACGCGATGAGATCGCATTGCTCCGGTGATCCGGAAGGAGTCCCCGGATCCAAGATGGCCGCGGGACTCCTTCCGGGTCATGCAATCACCTGGCTTGCCGGCGCCTGCTGAGAGCAGGCGCCGGAAAGCCAGAGGAGCGTCCCTGTCAGATCATTGATCTGACAGAGTGCTATGCACACTGTCAGATCAACGATCTGATCTAAGACAGTGATGTCCCACCCTGGGACAATAGTAAAAAAAAAAAAAAAAATAGAATGTATAAAAAAAAAAATGAAAAAAAAAATCCCCAAATAAATGAAAAAAAATTATTTCCCAGTAAATCCATTTATGTAAATTTAAAAAAAAAACAATAAAAGTACACATTTTTAGTATCGCCGCGTCCGTAACGACCCGCTCTATAAAACTATCCCACTAGTTAACCCCTTCAGTGAACACCGCAAAAAAAAAAAAAAACAAGGCAAAAAACAACGCTTTATTATCATACCGCCAAATAAAAAGTGGAAAAAAAAGCCGCCATACAGCATCATCAGCGGAAAAATAAAAAAGTTATAGCTCTCAGAATAAAGTGATGCAAAAACAATTATTTGTTTATATAAAAGTTTTTATTCTGTAAAAGCGCCAAAACATAAAAAAATTATATAAATGAGGTATCGCTGTAATCGTACTGACCTGAAGAATAAAGCTGCTTTATCAATTTTACCACACGTGGAACGCTATAAACGCCCCCCCTAAAAGAATTTCAGGAATTGCTGGTTTTTGTTCATTCCGCCTCCCAAAAATCGGAATAAAAAGCGATCAAAAAATGTCATGTGCCCGAAAATGTTACCAATAGAAACGTCAACTCGTCCCGCAAAAAACAAGATCTCACATGACTCTGTGGGCCAAAATATGGATAAATTATAGCTCTCAAAATGTGGTGATGCAAAAACTATTTTTTCCAATAAAAAGCATCTTTTAGTGTGTGACGGCTGCCAATCATAAAACTCCGCCAAAAAACGCTATAAAAGTAAATCAAACCCCCCTTCATCACCCCCTTAGTTAGGGAAAAATAATAAAATTTTAAAAAATGTATTTATTTCCATTTTCCCATTAGGGTTAGGGCTAGGGTTAGGGTTGGGGTTAGGGTTTCAGTTAGAATTGGGGGGTTTCCACTGTTTAGGCACATCAGGGGCTCACCAAACGCGACATGGCGTCCGATCTCAATTCCAGCCAATTATGCTTTGAACAAGTAAAACAGTGCTCCTTCCCTTCTGAGCTCTGCCGTGCGCCCAAACAGTGGTTCCCCCCCAAATACGGGGTATCAGCGTACTCAGCACAAATTGGACAACAACTTTTGTGGTCCAATTTCTCCTGTTACCCTTGGGAAAAAAAAATATGGGGGCTAAAATATCATTTTTGTGGAAAAATTTTTATTTTTTTATTTTCACGGCTCTGCGTTATAAACTGTAGTGAAACACTTGCTGGTTCAAAGTTCTCACAACACATCTAGATAAGTTCCTTGGGGGGTCTAGTTTCCAATATGGGGTCACTTGTAGGGGGTTTCTACTGTTTAGGTACATCAGGGACTCTGCAAATGCAACATGACACCTGCAGACCAATCCATCTAAGTCTGCATTTCAAACGGCGCTCCTTCCCTTCCGAGCTCTGCCGTGCGCCCAAACAGTGGTTCCCCCCATATATGGGGTATCAGCGAACTCAGCACAAATTGGACAACAACTTTTGTGGTCCAATTTCTCCTGTTACCCTTGGGAAAAAAAAAATTGTGGGCTAAAACATTATTTTGTGGAAAGAAAAAATGATTTTTTAATTTTCACGGCGCTACATTCTAAACTTTAGTGAAACAATTGGGGGTTAAAAGTGCTAACCACACATCTAGATAAGTTCCTTAGGGGGTCTTCTTTCCAAAATGGGGTCACTTGTGGGGGTTTCTACTGTTTAGGCACATCAAGTGGCTCTCCAAACGCGACATGGGTTCTGATCTCAATTCCAGCCAATTTTGCATTGAAAAGTCAAACGGCGCTCCTTCCCTTCCGAGCTCTGCCATGCGCTCAAACAGTGGTTTATCCCCATATATGAAGTATCAGCGTACTCAGGACAAATTGCACAACAACTTTTGTGGTCCAATTTATCCTGTTACCCTTGGGAAAATAAAAAATTTGGGGCGAAAAGATCATTTTTTGTGAAAATTAATGACATTTTTTTAACGGCTCTACATTATAAACTTCTGTGAAGCACTTGGAGATTCAAAGTGCTCACCACACATCTAGATAAGTTCCTTAGGGGGTCTACTTTCCAAAATGGTGTCACTTGTGGGGGTTTCCACTGTTTAGGCACGTCAGGGGCTCTCCAATCGCGACATGGGTTCCGATCTCAATTCCAGCAAATCTTGCATTGAAAAGTTAAATGGGGCTCCTTCCCTTCCGAGCTCTGCCATGTGCCCAAACATTGGTTTACCCCAACATGTGGGGTATCGGCGTACTCAGGACAAATTGTACAACGACTTTTGTGGTCCAATTTCTATTGCTACTCTTGGTAAGATAAAACAAATTGGATCTGAAGTAAAAATTTTGTGACAAAAAGTTAAATGTTCAATTTTTTTTAAACATTCCAAAAATTCCTGTGAAGCACCTGAAGGGTTAATAAAATTTTTGAATGTGGTTTTGAGTACCTTGAGGGGTGCAGTTTTTAGAATGGTGTCACTTTTGGGTATTTTCTCTCATATAGACCCCTCAAAGTCACTTCAAGTGTGAGGTGGTCTGTAAAAAAAATGGTTTTGCAAATTTTGTTGCAAAAATGAGAAATCGATGGTCAACTTTTAACCCTTATAACTCCCTAACAAAAAAAAATTGTATTTCCAAAATTGTGCTGATGTAAAGCAGACATGTGGGAAATGTTGTTTATTAACTATATTATGTGATATAACTCTCTAATTTAAGGGCATAAAAACGAAAAATTAGAAAATTGCTAAATTTTCATAATTTTCTACAAATTTCTGTTTTTTTCACAAATAAATGCAAGTCATATCGAAGAAGTTTTACCACTATCATAAAGTACAATATGTCACGAGAAAACAATGTCAGAATCACCAGGATCCGTTGAAGCGTTTCAGAGTTATGACCTCATAAAGTGACAGTGGTCAGAATTGTAAAAATTGGCCCTGTCACTTAGGTGAAAACAGGCTTTGGGGTGAAGGGGTTAAAATAGGGGGACCCATGGATATTGGCCCCCAGTCTACAAATACCAGCCCCCAGCCGCCCCAGAAATGGCACATCTGTGAGATGCGCCAATTCCAGCACTTAGCCCCTCTCTTCCCACTCTCGTGTAGCTGTGGGATATGGGGTAATAAGGGGTTAATGTCACCTTGCTATTGTAAGGTGACATTAAGCCAGGTTAATAATGGAGAGGCGTCAATAAGACGCCTATCCATTATTAATCCTAGAGTAGTGAAGGAGTTAAAAAAATAAAGACAAAGCCAGAAAAAATTATTTTAATATTCTTAATTTCACCATACTTACCATACTCTATCGCCTGCAAAAAATTAAAAATAATAAAACAGCCATATACTACCTGTCCGCCGTATTCCAATTAATAATGAGTGTCCCACGGCGATCTCCCCTATAGAACATTGACATCGGGTGATGTCACTGCTCTATAGGACCTCCAGTGATACACTGACAGGAGACAATAGCTCCTGCAGTGCATCACTGAGGTTACCCGAGTTCAGGGTCTCACTTAATTGCATTGCTGCGTGGGAACGTTCTCACACAGCAGTGCCACAAGTGAAACTAGGGACTATTTTTTTTTTTTACAGTGGCGGAGGAATACAGTGCGGAAGGATACCTTCCGTTATTGTATTCCTGGAGAGCGGCCGCATCAGCTGATGCTGCTGCTCTCCACGGGAGATCGTCGTGGGACACTCGTTTTAATTGGATTTCTGCGGATCAGCGAGCATAGTGTTTGTTTATTATTTTAATATTTTTTACAGGTGACACTGGCTTCGGGGATCAAAGTGACAAGTGATAGTGAGTATGTACTCTGTTATATGTACTGTATATCTGTATGTATGTATTGTATGAATGTATTGTATGAATGTATTGTATGAATGTATTGTATGAATGTATTGTATGTTCTATGTTGTATGTTCTGTTGTATGTTCTGTTGTATGTTCTGTTGTATGTTCTGTTGTATGTTCTGTTGTATGTTCTGTTGTATGTTCTGTTGTATGTTCTGTTGTATGTTCTGTTGTATGTTCTGTTGTATGTTCTGTTGTATGTTCTGTTGTATGTTCTGTTGTATGTTCTGTTGTATGTTCTGTTGTGTTGTATGTTCTATGTTGTATGTTCTGCTGTATGTTGTATGTTTGTGTTTTGTTTTTTTAATCATTCAAGACATTAGCCGGATGATGGGACTACTACTGTCCCATCATTGGCTAATATGTCACTCACTGTCATTGTAGCAGGCATAGCCCGAAGCGACTTGTAGTCCCATCAGACGATGCCTGCACACACACACAAAGACGCCCGGCAGGCCCTCACAGACCCCCGACAGGCCCGCACAGACACAGTCTCCGTCATTACTCACAGTACAAAGGCTCTGGAAAAGCACTATGGCTCCTCACTCCCCAAAAGAAAATCAACAAATTCTGCGCTCCCCAAATCCAAATACCCCCCTCCCTTCTGAGCCCCATTGTATATCTAAATCACATTTGGCATTTTTGTAGCAATGAGAGCCCACCTAATTTACGGGTACATGTCTCCAGAAGCTTGAGCTGGGCACAATGTACTGGTCACTACAATGTACTGGTCACTGCTGCAATTTTCGCTCAGCAACATCCACTGTGGCTTGTTTCTGGAAAACACTTATGGAGTAAAAAATGTCACTATGCCTGCAGATAAATTTCTAGAGGGGTGTAATTTCCAAAATGGGGACACTTGAGGGGGGATTCTGGCACTTAGATACTCTGTATATGGACTCCGCAAACTATTCTACAATAATTTGTTCTCCAAGAATCAAATAGCGCTCTAGCCCTCCCGAGTCTCACTGTGTGGCTAAGCAGCACTGTACAGCCACATATAGGGTATTGCCAAGTTCAGCAGAAATTGCGTGACACATTTTGGCACCATTTTTTCCTATTTCCCTGTGTGAAAATGTTAAATCTGGGTCCAAAACATTTTTTTGTAGTAAAAATGTAATTATTTTTTCCTCACTGACCAATGGTATAAAATTGTATGACACACCTGTGGTGTCATTATGATCACTGCACCCCTAGATGAATTCATTGAGGTGGTTTGTAAAATAGGGTCACTTATGGGAGGTTCTGCTGTTCTGGAACCCCAGGGGCTCTGCCAATGTGACAAGGCACCCTCAAACCACAACAGTAAAATCTGTACTATAATATGGCACTCCTCCCCTTCTGAGCTTTGCACTGTGCCTGAAAAGTAGTTTTTGAGCACTTATGGGATATTGATGTACTATTAC
The DNA here is from genome assembly GCF_051348905.1 of Ranitomeya variabilis. Classification (NCBI taxonomy): domain Eukaryota; kingdom Metazoa; phylum Chordata; class Amphibia; order Anura; family Dendrobatidae; genus Ranitomeya; species Ranitomeya variabilis. The sequence goes on from NC_135232.1 coordinate 956,846,798, forward strand.
CCCTTTAGGAAATTGGAAACATGGGGTCAAAATTTCATTTTAGTGGAAAAAATGTAATATTTAATTTACTCAGCCCAATGTAATACAAAAGTTTTTCAATCACCTGAAAGTTAAAAATACTCACTATTTCCCTAGATGAATTCCTTGAGAGGTGTAGTTTACAAAATAGGATCACTTGTGGGGGTTTCTGCTGTTTTGGCATATCAGAAACTCTTCAAATGTGACATGGTATCCATAACCTATTCCAGCCAAACTAGCGCTCATTCCCTTTCCAACCCTGCCGTGCGTCCAAGCAGTTGTTTTCCAACAAATATGGGGTATCGGCGTACTCAAGAAAAATTACACAACAAATTTTGACTGCTGTTACCCTTATAATATAACAAAAATAAAACAATTGGGCTAAAACAAAATTTTTGTGGAAAAAATATATACCGTATATATTTTTTCAGGGCTCAACATTATAAAATTCTGTAAAGCCCCTGAGGGTTCAAGATGCTCACGACACATCTAAATTCCTTGATGGGTCTAGTTTCCAAAATGGGGTTATTTGTGGGGGGTGTTTTCCACTGTTTGGGCACTTCAGGGGCTCTCCAGATGCGCCATGGCGTCAGCTAACGATTCCAGCCTATTTTGTCTTCCAAAAGTTAAACGGCGCTCCTTCCCTTCCGAGCGCCCAAACAGCAGTCTTCCTTCACATATGTGGTATCGGCGTACTCAGGAGAAATTGTACAGCAAATTTTGGGATATACAGCTCCGGCAAAAATTAAGAGACCACTTCAAAATTTTCAGTTTGTCTGAATTTTCTCTATAGGTATATTTTTTAGTAAAATGTAAATTGTTATATTACTCTATTAAACTTCTCACAACACGTCTCAAAATTTCCAAGCAATAATTTTTGTATTTTTTCTGAAAAGGAGAAATGGTCAAAATTTAAAAAACAAGCAAAACAGTGCCTTCAGACCTCAAATAATGCAAAGAAAACAAGTCCATAATCATTTGGAAACAACAATACTAATGGTTTTAACTCAGGAAGAGTTCAGAAATCAATATTTTGTGGAATAACCATGATTTTTTAATCACAGCTTTCATGCATCTTCTGGTGCAATAATGTAAGCAGTTCTTCTTTGTTTGATGGCTTGTGACTATCCATCATCCTCTTGATTACATCCCAGAGGTTTTCAATGGGGTTCAGGTCTGGAGATTGGGCTGCCCATGAAAGGGTTTTGATGTGGTGGTCTCTTAATTTTTGCCAGAGCTGTATTTTTCTTGCTATCCTTGTGAAAATAAGAAATTTGGGGCCAAAGTAAAATTTTTGTGGGAAAAAGTTACTTGTTCATTTTTTCCTTCCACATTCCATTAATTCATGTGGAGCCCCTGAAGGTTTAATAAACTTCTTGAATCACTTCTTGAGTCACTTCAAATGTAAGGTGGTCACCTAAAAGAATGGCTTTGTAAATTATATGGAAAACTGAGAAATTGCTGATCAACTTTTAATTCTTCTAACTTCGTAACAAAAAAAAATTATGTTTCAAAAATTGTGCTAATGTAAAGTAGACATGTGGGAAATGTTATTTATTAACTGTTTTGAGTGACATAAGTCTCGTTTAACCCCTTACTGACCTCGGACGGGATAGTACGTCCGAGGTCAGCTCCTCTGCTTTGATGCAGGGCTCCGCGGTGAGCCCGCATCAAATCCGGAACATGTCAGCTGTTTTGAACAGCTGACATGTGCCCGCAATAGCGGCGGGTGAAATCGCGATTCACCCGCCGCTATTAACTAGTTAAATGCCGCGGTCAAACGCAGACAGCGGCATTTAACTACCGCATCCGGCCGGAAATGAGCGCATCGCCGACCCCCGTCACATGATCGGAGGTCGGCGATGCTTTTCCATTGTAACCATAGAGGTCCTTGAGACCTCTATGGTTACCGATCCCAGATAGCTGTGAGCGCCACCCTGTGGTCGGCGCTCACAGCACACCTGATTTTCTACTACATAGCAGCGAACAGCAGATCGCTGCTATGTAGCAGAGGCGATCGTGCTGTGCCTGCTTCTAGCCTCCCATGGAGGCTATTGAAGCATGGCAAAAGTAAAAAAAAAAGTTAAAAAAAGTGAAAAAAAAAAAAATATATAAAAGTTTAAATCACCCTCCTTTCGCCCCAATCAAAATAAATCAATACAAAAAAAATCAAACCTACACATATTTGGTATCGCCAAGTTCAGAATCGCCCGATCTATCAATAAAAAAAAAGCATTAACCTGATCGCTAATCGGCGTAACGAGAAAAAAATCGAAATGCCAGAATTACGTTTTTTTGGTCGCCGCGACATTGCATTAAAATGCAATAACGGGCGATCAAAAGAACGTATCTGCACCAAATAGGAATCATTAAAAACGCCAGCTCGGCACGCAAAAAATAAGCCCTCAACCGACCCCAGATCATGAAAAATGGAGACGCTACGAGTATCGGAAAATGGCGCAATTTTTTTTTTTATTTAGCAAAGTTTGGAATTTTTTTTCACCACTTAGGTTAAAAATAACCTAGACATGTTAGGTGTCTATGAACTCGTACTGACCTGGAGAATCATAATGGCAGGTCAGTTTTAGCATTTAGTGAACCTAGCAAAAAAGCCAAACAAAAAACAAGTGTGGGACTGCACTTTTTTTGCAATTTCACTGCACTTGGAATTTTTTTTCCCGTTTTCTAGTACACGACATGCTAAAACCAATGATGTCGTTCAAAAGTACAACTCGTCGCGCAAAAAATAAGCCCTCACATGGCCAAATTGACGGAAAAATAAAAAAGTTATGGCTCTGGGAAGGAGGGGAGCGGAAAACGAACATGGAAAAATGGAAAATCCCAAGGTCATGAAGTGGTTAAGGGCATAAAAATAACATTTTGAAAATAGCGAAATTTTCAGAGTTTTCACCAAATTTCCGGTATTTTCAGAAATAAACGCAAGTCATACTGAAGAAAATTTTACCACTGTCATCAAATACAATAGATCACGAAAAAACAAACTAAGAATCAGTGGTATCCGTTGAAGAGTTCCAGAGTTATTACCTCATAAAGTGACTTTCAGAATTGAAAAAAATTGGCTGGTCACGAAGGCAAAAACATGCCCTGGTGCGAAAGGGTTAATATCTGGTGAAAGGCTATGTGCACACGTTCAGGATTTCTTGCAGAAATTTCCTGAGCAAAACAGGACATTTTCTGCAAGAAATCCGCATGCGTTTTTCTCGCGTTTTTGGTGCGTTTTTTTTGCACATTTTTCCGGAGGATCCCAATGCAATCATATAGTGGGAAATCCACAAAAAATCCCCTAAATTAATGAACATGCTGCGTTTTTTACCGCGATGCGTTTTTTTCGCGGAAAAAAATGCATCATGTGCACAAAAATTGCGGAATGCATTCTAAATGATGGGTTCCATAATGTATGCGTTTTTTCGCGTTTTTATAGCGAAAAACGTGAAAAAAACGAGAAAAATCTGCAACGTGTGCACACAGCCAAAAAGTATAATTAGAACATTGATGTGATATCACAAGTGGGTTCAGTGACAGATTGCTGTGACCTCAGACATCATTATTTTTATCAGGCCCTGGAAGCCAGTTCCCCTACGATACAAATAACTGTATAGTTTTACTATATACATGACTATGCAGGACAAGTACCTGGCAGGTATGTGGCTGTAGCATCACAAATGATGTTCAGTAAGGTGGCAGATGTGGCATATCAAGTGGTTTTCTGTCGAGCACATTACTGTGACCTCACAGTGTTCCAAGCAAGTACGTTGCTCTCACATCTGAAGTGAGTTTCCGCTAGAAATACTTTGACATCACAAATGGATTTTAGTCGGGTACATTACCATGACAGAAAAAAAACAACAAGATTTAGGCCTCATTCACATACAGTTGTGGTCAAAAGTTGAGACTGACACAAATTTTGGTATTCACAAAGTTTGCGGCTTCTAAATGGGCTTGCAGGCGCTAGTTCACGATACCAGTCATGACAAGGACACTAGCAAAATATAAAACTAGAAAAGAATCAGGAAGGATCAGGAGAATGGAACTGGTCACCATCTGGAAAGACATTGGGGACGATTCATTAAGGCGCTTATACCAGAAATTTGGCATAAACACCTTATTAAGTCGCAATAGTTTGGCGCATCTTCACAGATGCGCAAACATATTGCAGCTTTTAGCGATTATACACCAGTCCTGGCCGGCTGTGCCAATATGGGGTGTAGTATGAGCAGGATAAGGCATAGTCACGCCTGCCCATCAAATTCATCATAAGTTATGCCACTAAAGTAGTATAAACTTACTCAAGAAATGTATGCCAGTCCCCTGGCTGCAGCACACGATGAATATCAAGAGAACCTGATTAATTTATCAGTCTTCACCACATAATGAATCAGGTCAGTGAATTCAAGCAAGCGTTTCAATAAGACCGACGTGCACTATGCTATTGCTTCCATTCTTCTTTGGGGGGTGGAGTTGTCATAATGGGTGTCACTTTAATTTGCAAAAAAGCAGGTGAAATTGATCCACAATAGCTTCAGCTTCCGAACTGCAACGACAGACATTTCTGAAGATTGATTGACTGAGGTTATATGGTAATGTGCAAGCATCGCCCTAATTTTTGTTTAGGAGTAGATATGAAATTAAGAAGCAAGAAAACTTCAATGTCACAAATTTCCATCAGTCATGCAAGCTAAATGACATCATTACAAGTTAGTTTCGATAATGTAAGCTGCCGACATATGAACTGTGTTGCAGTGAGGTAAGATGACAGAACTGTGTTTAGGTGAGGTGGGCTGCAGACATACTGTACAAAAACAGTTTCGTAGAGATAAGCTGCTGACATCAGAACTGTCTATCGGTGAGGTAAGCTGATGACATATCAGAACTGTGTTTTGGTGAAGTAAGCTGACATATCAGAACTGTGTTTTGGTGAGGTAAGCTGATGACATATCAGAACTGTGTTTTGGTGAAGTAAGCTGATGACATATCAGAACTGTGTTTTGGTGAGGTAAGCTGATGACTTATCAGAACTGTGTTATGGTGAGGTAAGCTGATGACATATCAGAACTGTGTATCGGTGTTATGATCCGGTGGTAGGATCACCAAACTGACCTGATAGGTAAACCAGAATATTAGGACGAGCTCTGGGGATGTGGAAACTATACTGACCGCAACACTGAACCTATCCAATACACACTAAAGGCAGCCGTGGAGCGTTACCTAAAAACCTAGATGCCTCGTCACAGCCTGAGGAACTAACTACCCCTAGAGAGAAAGCCAAGCCTCACTTGCCTCAGAGAAATGACCCCAAAGTTTAGACAGCCCCCACAAATAATAACGGTGAATTAAGGGGAAAATACAAACGTAGTAATGAAAAACAGGTTTAAGCAAATGAGGCCCGCTAACGCTAAATAGACTGAAGATAGCAAGGGATCTGTGCGGTCAGTACAAAAACTATCAAAAACATCCACGCAGAAAAATACAAGAACCCCCACACCGACTCACGATGTGAGGGGCGCACTCTGCACCCCAGAACTTCCAGCAAGCAAAAAATCACATATAAGCAAGCTGGACTGAACTCATCATATAATGAAACACATTTTCAAGAGAAAAATGAGCAAACATGAACTAGCAAGACTTAGCTTCTCCGGATGGAGACAGGTCACAAGGAAGTCCAGAGAGATCAGAACCAGTACTGAATACAACGACAGCAGGCAACAAACAAAGGTGCAGGTGGAATTAAATAGGAACCAGCAAAGCAGGAAATGAGGCAGCTGAGCCCATCTCTGACCCGCAGTATCGCTAAAGGCCACCAGAGGGAGCCCAGACGGAATTCACAACAATCGGTGAGGTAAGCTGATGACATATCAGAACTGTGTTATGGTGAGGTAAGCTGATGACATCAGAACTGTGTTATGGTGAGGTAAGCTGATGACATCAGAACTGTGTATCGGTGAGGTAAGCTGATGACATATCAGAACTGTGTATCGGTGAGGTAAGCTGATGACATATCAGAACTGTGTTTTGGTGAGGTAAGCTGATGACATATCAGAACTGTGTTTTGGTGAAGTAAGCTGATGACATATCAGAACTGTGTTTTGGTGAGGTAAGCTGATGACATATCAGAACTGTGTTATGGTCAGGTAAGCTGATGACATATCAGAACTGTGTATCGGTGAGGTAAGCTGATGATATATCAGAACTGTGTTATGGCGAGTTAAGCTGATGACATATCAGAACTGTGTTTTGGTGAGGTAAGCTGATGACATCAGAACTGTGTTATGGTGAGGTAAGCTGATGACATATCAGAACTGTTTTGGTGAGCTAAGCTGATGACATATCAGAAATTTGTTTCGGTGAGATGAGCTGATGACATATCAGTACTGTGTTTTGGTGAGGTAAGCTAGTGACATACCTTACTTGTTCGTTAAGTGATCAGCTGCTGGTTTACACTGCATCAAGAAATGAGTGTACCCAGGAAGGATAGTTCCCAATAACTGTGCAGTGTAAATGCACCATTGATGACTGTGCTAAGAGATGGAGTAAACAATTTAGGCGTTAAGGACAAGATACCATAGGTTTCTTTTTATCCCTGGCAGATTTATGCCCCATTCTAAAGACTTTTAGGTCCAATATATTTGGTTTCATACAAAGGATCAGTTCAAAAGTGGCCTGTAAGGGAAATGGCAAAACAGATTGTTCTTGTCCCACTTTATGCTTTCTTATGTAAATTATCTACTACAAAGCAGCCAAATCAAAGACTCCTCCAAAAGGAAGAGAGAACAGAGTACCAATCGGATGGCTAAATAGGATGTTTTAGACAGCATTCTGTTAGCGGATATAAGATGGAGAGATAATTGTATACTTGTTCCGATAGAGTACTGCCTGTAAATAAGTTGTCTCCATACACTAGATGTGTCTCTTTAATGAGAGCCAGTAGCCTCCCACCTCCTTTTCACCAAGGTTCGTCTAAAGCATCGCATGGAGCCAACCATTATCATACTCTGTAGTGACAACAGGCAATAACCCTGAAACAGCTGCATACAGACGTCCCTCTCATATTTGGAGACATTTCTGTTTTGACAGATACAAGATAGCTTTCTTTTTTTTTTTTTTGAGGATAGATAGTCTGTATACTTTTTCCTTGAGGCTTTGCCTGTAAATAAATCTCTGTATACCTGCGACATTTCTCACCACTTCTGACAAGATATTTAAAGTTGAGAAGTTTATAAAACATTACACTATCATTAAGCAAAATCCTGTGCGCTTGCTGTAATATGTGTTATACCAAGAATTCTATAAGACAGATGTTGCAGGTTATACAGACACATGGTCAGAAGGCTCAGATGACCTAACTGGCACTTGGCTTGAATCTTAATAAATATCAATTATTTATACGTGACCCCTGTTTTTGCATACTCCTTTCTTCCTTTATATTTGGCAAACCTCCACTTCTGCAATATTGGATTTCCCAAAGCTAGTGCAAGTATGGGTAACGTGAGTGTAAATAGTACTTTAGAGATCAGTCTGTAGTAAGATCCATCACTTCACATATATAAACCGTCTATTACAAGTGTAAAAACATAAAGCAGTTGTAATCAGTGAATGCTGTCTACAATGTAACTCGACTGCAATCTGAAACAAGTAATATTCTTAAAGAGCTTACTTGAATTTTGTCTCACTACATTCTTGTCTTTGTTATTAAATAATTCTGTAATCTTTTCTTAGAACTCTGGATTTTGTTGTTCCCATTAGGCCTCGTTCACACTTCCGTTTTTACAATCTGCACAGGATCCGTCAAAATGTTGAAAAGACGTATCCTGTGCAGATTGTAAAAAACGGGTGCACTGGCCCGTTTCTCTGACGGACCCGTCGAGGCTATGTGCACCTGTTGTGTATCCGTCTTCGCAGCGGTTTTCTGCTGCAAAAACGCATACACAACACAACCCAGGTTAAAAATAATTAAAGAAATTAAAAATCGCAATATTCTTACCTTCTGGAGTCCCACGCAGAGTTACCGATGCTCGCGATGATCCCGGCAGCTGGCGTTCCCAGTAATGTCTTGCGTGCAATGACCTCTGATGATGTCAGCGGGTCATTTCGCAATGCATTACTGGGAAAGCTAGCTGCCTGGAGCATCGGTAACGCTGTGTGTCCCGCCGGAAGGTAAGAATATTGCGTTGTTTTTTTTTTACATTATGGGTATGTGCACACGTTGCAGATTCTCTGCGGATCCGCAGCATTTTTTGAAGTGCAGAAACGCTGCAGATCCGCAATTGATTTACAGTACAATGTAAATCAATGAAAAAAAAAAATGCTGTGCACACTTTGCGGAAAATCCGCTGCGGAAACACTGCGGTTTAAAAGAAGTAGCATGTCACTTCTTTTTTGTGAATCTGCAGCGTTTTTGTACCCACTCCATTATAGAAAACCGCAGGGGTAAAAACCGCAGCAAATCCGCAGCAAAAACGCACAAAAAAACTCTGCGGAACCGCACAAAAAACCGCAGGTGCGTTTTCTGCCAGGAGAGACAGAATCCACACCAGAAATTCCTAAGCCTAATCCGCAACGTGTGCACATACCCTCAATCTTGTTACAATTGATGCTCCATAGGCAGCATCAATAGTAAAAAGAGAGGGAGAGCGAGAGAGAATTTCCCTGACTGGAAATTCTTCTGCGCATGCTCAGTTTCAAAAGACTGAACCCGTCACTGGATTCCTGCTTTTGACATTCAGCGATGGATCCTGCATCCATAGGTTTCCATTATAGCCAACGACGGGCAGCGCAAGATCTGTCACTGAGCGATTTTCCGACGTACAGAAAGAACGTTCCTCTGTGCATTGTCCCCGCCCGACGGACAGCAATTTTCCGACAGATCCAGTGCACGACGGATGAAACAGATGGCCATCCGTCACAATCCGTCGCTAATACAAGTCTATGAGAAAAAATAGGATCCAGCAGAAAAATTAGCTGGATCCTGTTTTTTCAAAAATCGACGGATTTCGATGGGAGCTCAAAGACGGAAGGGTGAAAGAGGCCTTACTCCTCCGAGAAATGTATAAATAATAAACTGACCATCGGGTGTTATTCTCCTTATCAATGGGGGACATCCTTACAGAAATGGACACTTAACACTGATTGGGCAGTGCTTGTGTAGGGACACATCTTTCTGTCTGACAAGTATACTGGAAGCCTGTAATTGTAAATGTATTCATGCCATTTCAGGAGGAAGGAACAGAGGAATAGCATTATTATTTTGAGAAATTCTACATTAAAGCAGATCTGTCACCAAAATTCACAAAACAAAACAAAAATATTAATAAACAGATCTCTTAGACATGATGAGGCCTACTTAGTTTGAAAATCATGTCAGAATGGCTGTAAAAAGCTTTCTCAAATTCAATCTCCAGCCGTCTAGCCTGACCGACATCTCCTCAGTGTCCCTTCTACATGCCGAAATCTCACACTGCTCTGTATAAGCTGCAACTGTCAGTCAAGCAGGTAGGGTGAAGACTGAATACACTTGGCCTCAGGACCTCTCACTCATGTAGCCATTCTAACACCAGAGTCATCAGTCTGGGAAATCAGTTTAGTAAGGTTTGCAGTTTAATCTGGAGACCGTTAACAGATCCTCATTAAGGGGTTTTAAAAGACTTCTAAGAAATAGGACAAGTGCAAAAAACCCGACGACATTCCGCAATGCAGAAGAAAGCAGCGCCATTCAACCCCTTTAAACATTCAGGAACACTAAAAGGGGCTGACTGTGGTGACAAGAGGAGAGTATGCTTCCATTGGATGTAATGCCGGACATTCCCTTTAAGGGTAAAAAAATGACTATGAAGATTATAATTATTATAATAATCTTACTATAATTATGGTTTTACTGTATTTTGAAAGGATTTGACACATCTACCTCTTGAGATATTTATTTCTCAAATAAAAAAAAATACAAAGATGAGACGGGACATCAACATGGCTTCTTCTTCGTATACTATATAATCACCAAATGCATCCATAAGGCACTTAGTCAGGTCTTTATTTAAAAAAATAAAATATGCATTAAAGCAAATGTTCCCAAACACAAGTCTTTTGCACGATGTTTGTAGGTACAATATTGTACATATTTACACTTCTTACTTCTGTGTTACAATGGGACCTTAGGCTGCCTCGTTAGCTTCAGGGCCTGTAAAATAAAAGCAAAACATATCAGTCATGGTTATAAAAAGGTGGGAAAATAAATATCCACTGACAACCCAACACATAATTAGTTAAACATGTTTCTTCTATTGCCCTTGGCATAGCTTTTCACAAATTATACATTCCTTTTCAGAAGCATTTTTCACTTTAGTACAGGCCTGGATACATAGTATATATGGAGTATAGAATATCTGAAGACCAGAAGTAATATTTCCCCTAATATGGGGTGGTTAACATCTGCCTCATGTGGTTTTTGCCTTCCTCTGGATGATTACATTAGTATTATAGGCTGAACTCAATGGACAGTCCTTTTCAGCATTAGCTGTGTATTCCCATGTCATACAATCAGGGCATATTTGACAAAATGTAAAAAGGACCCTCATCTACAGTACAGAGTAAATGTTTGGACACACCTTCTCATTTAAAGATTTTTCTGTATTTTCATGACTATGAAAATTGTAAATTCACACTGAAGGCATCAAAACTATGAATTAACACATGTGGAATTATATACTTAACAAAAAAGTGTGAAACAACTGAAAATATGTCTTATATTCTAGGTTCTTCAAAGTAGCCACCTTTTGCTTTGATGACTGCTTTGCACACTCTTGGCATTCTCTTGATGAGCTTCAAGAGGTAGCCACCGAAAATGGTCTTCCAACAATCTTGAAGAAGTTCCCAGAGATGCTTAGCACTTGTTGGCCCTTTTGCCTTCACTCTGCGGTCCAGCTCACCTCAAACCATCTCGATTGGGTTCAGGTCTGGTGACTGTGGAGGCCAGGTCATCTGGCGTAGCACCCCATCACTCTCCTTCTTGGTCAAATAGCCCTTACACAGCCTGGAGGTGTGTTTGGGGTCATTGTCCTGTTGAAAAATAAATGATGGTCCAACTAAATGCAAACCGGATGGAATAGCATGCCGCTGCAAGATGCTGTGGTAGCCATGCTGGTTCAGTATGCCTTCAATTTTGAATAAATCCCCAACAGTGTCACCAGCAAAGCACCTCCACACCATCAGACCTCCTCCATGCTTCACGGTAGGAACCAGGCATGTAGAGTCCATCTGTTCACCTTTTCTGCGTCACACAAAGACACGGTGGTTGGAACCAAAGACCTCAAATTTTGACTCATCAGACCAAAGCACAGATTTCCACTGGTCTAATGTCCATTCCTTGTGTTCTTTAGCCCAAACAAGTCTCTTCTGCTTGTTGCCTGTCCTTAGCAGTGGTTTCCTAGCAGCTATTTTACCATGAAGGCCAGCTGCACAAAGTCTCCTCTTAACAGTTGTTGTAGAGATGTGTCTGCTGCTAGAACTCTGTGTGGCATTGACCTGGTCTCTAATCTGAGCTGCTGTTTACCTGCGATTTCTGCGGCTGGTGACTCGGATAAACTTCTCCTCAGAAGCAGAGGTGACTCTTGGTCTTCTTTGCCTGGGGCGGTCCTCATGTGAGCCAGTTTCTTTGTAGCGCTTGATGGTTTTTGCAACTGCACTTGGGGACACTTTCAAAGTTTTCCCAATTTTTCCGACTGACTGACCTTCATTTCTTAAAGTAATGATGGCCACTCGTTTTTCTTTACTGAGCTGTTTTCTTGCCATCATACAAATTCTAACAGTCTATTCAGTAGGACTATCAGCTGTGTATCCACCAGACTCCTGCTCAACACAACTGATGGTCCCAACCCCGTTTATAAGGAAAGAAATCCCACTTATTAAACCTGACAGGGCACACTTGTGAAGTGAAAACCATTTCCGGTGACTACCTCTTGAAGCTCATCAAGAGAATGCCAAGAGTGTGCAAAGCAGTCATCAAAGCAAAAGGTGGCTACTTTGAAGAACCTAGAATATAAGACATATTTTCAGTTGTTTCACACTTTTTTGTTAAGTATATAATTCCACATGTGTTAATTCATGGTTTTGATGCCTTCAGTGTGAATTTACAAATTCCATACTCGTGAAAATACAGAAAAATCTTTAAATGAGGTGTGTCCAAACTTTTGGTCTGTACTGTACATTTCTAAAACATTTCACTACAACATTTTAAAATTTGTTTAGTGACAAAATTTGTACATATTTTTTCTATGTATATGTATTATTTTGTGTAACCTATTGTCCCTCCACAAAGAAGGGAGCGTAAGAAAACAGATGGAAGACAGTCTTTTTATGTGACTGATTGATGTACTGAAGTCAGCTCAGAAATCTAGGAATAAAAGAAGCACTTTTACAATGAAGACGTAACACAGCCCTTTGCGATGTCAAATAAAAATGGTACTTTCTTGATAAAGTCTGGCATTAGTAAACATTCACTTCTTAAGATTTACTTGCACAAAGACTTTCTCTACTTTGAGATTTCAGTCACACTCCAGAAGTAGAAATACAGAATCCAAAGGCTGTAAATATTTAACGTCAGTCCCACATTAACAGTCGGCATAGGTGTCATCGTTGTTTTCAAGAAGCCACAGGGGGCAAAACAATATTACAATATGACAGTGAGGAATTGTTTGTGATTGACTTAATTGCTGGGAAAAAAAATAGATTTCAAAACACTCTTTTGTATGAGAGAAGAGGAAGTATTTAAACAGACACTTTACTTTTTCCACTGACTTTGAAAGCATCAAAAGACTTCTCAAAGAGTTCTCTTATGAAGTCAGACACCATGTTAGCTCAAGTGCACGTCACTGATAAAGTAAGACAGAAAAGAACCTTGTTCTTGTGGCTCAATGAGACTCAGTTAATTGTTAAAGCACATTTCCACTTAAAATGTATCAATATATATTGTTTTTTCCTGAATATTACCTACATTTTATATGTCTATAGCAATAGTGAATTTATGTATTCACACTTTACGTATATTTTAGTGTTTCTAACCTCCCTGAATAAAGGACGAAAGTTAAAAAAAAAAAAAAAATCGTTGCACTTTCACGATGAATAGCTGGAACATGACTACCCAGCACAGCTGATTGTTGCTGTTTAACACCAGGTAAGATGATTTTTAGTCTTCAGTAACTAGATATAATATAGAAAGAGAAAAAAAAAAAGAAGAAAATTTTAACTGTTGAAAAAGTAACACCCCCGCCCCCCAACCCCCCCCCCCCCCCCTGAAGTTTTACCTTTCAAATTGTCTCAAGTAAATAGACTCATATTAATTAATACTGCTAAGTAGGAGTAATATGTTCAGAATGGAGCAGAAAAGGGTCTTTGGACTTCTGGTTGGGTCATTAAAAGGGGTAGTCTAGAACTTTTATATGTATGGCCCATCCTTAGGAAAGAGAATCAATATTAGATCAATGGGGGTGCGCCAACAGACGTCCGAAACCCCTGTCGATCAACTGTTCTTGGACCTGGCTGCATGTGCTCAGTTGTTGAAATGAATAGGCGTGGATCTGCCTATCTACCCCAATGTGGCCACTATTCAGTTGAGAGCTGTGCTTTTCCGTTCTGTAACTGAGCACATCCAGCCGCTCACTGGAAACGTCTAATTGGCGGGGTGCCGGGTGTTGCACTCCCACCAATCTGGTGGTGATGACCTATTCTAAGGGAAGAGTCAGACAACCATAGAACTCAGATGAGGATCACAACGCAATGTTCGGACTGGCCATTGGCTCTCCTGACCCGAGCATGACACCATGTATTTCTATACAGCGGTCACGCGTGGATTAGGAGAGCCAACGGCCAGTCCGAGCATTGCATTGCGCTCCACACAGGGTTCTACGGCCATCTGCCTCTTCCTTAAGGAAAAGCTGTTGATCTAAAAGTACCAGACAACCCCTTTAAAGGCTAAAGTAGTCAACAAATAATGACTGAAAGGTTTTTCTTCTTAACCCTGGCTGAACAATAGCTAATCCATTTTTCTGACAGATGAGCATAAAACCCATAAACAGCTTAGTCATGTAAATTAGCGCTATGATTTTAAATGGAAAGAGAACAATTTTGAGGAAGAAGAATATTGATTTTAATGGAACCAGTTCCCTGACCGTTCCCAATTGCTACTATAGCGGTATGAATGCCAATTTTTGCTTTTTGATCATCTCTTTTATATGACTTTACTAATGATTAACTGTTTTAAATATACACTTTTATTCTGCTGCTCAGTATATGCTAAATGGAGAGGGACTGGGTCAGCGAGGCATCACTTCCCCCATATTAGTCCTGCAAATTGCGGTATAGAGAGCAAGCGAACAGACAAGTGGTTAACTTGAATCACACCTTTTTTCCCCCTTTAATAATGAAGACATAAAACGAATTAAATAAGCATATTTGGTATCGCGATGTCTGTAAAAGTCCAGCTTATCTAACTTACTTATCTCGTATGATAAACTTTGTATTGAAAAAAAAAATTGAAATGGCAGAATTGCATTTTTTTTCCTTTTTTTAGTCAACATACCTCACTAAAAATTTGCAACAAAAAGTGATCAAAATGTCTTACGTAGCCAAAATGATATAAAATAAAGAAGGGGAGGAAAAACCAAAACTAAAAATGCCGAGGGGTGAAGAGGTTAAAGACTATAGACACTAGACAAATAATACAATTGTTACTTATGTTCGTGGTTGCTTCTGTAAAGAAAAGTTTCAGTACATTTTAGACTGCACGACCTTCTCCTAGATTCAGACTTCCGACGTTATATCATGCTGGATGTCAGGTCTGTGTCCTGGATGCGTTGGTCTTCAATGGTTCTCCAGGGTCAGTGCATCTTCAACCCCCCTGCTGACTGTGCTGGTGTAGTTGGGACTTCAGATCCATGTGTTCATATGCCTGCTGCCTTCACATGCTTCATACACAAGCCCGGCTTTATTCCCATAGGTTTGCCAAGTCTGTAATGCACACTACCTAGAATGTTGCCTGATTTTGCATTTAAAGAGCAATCAGTGCTGATGCGTTCATAGCCCTAAACACCGTCAACAATCACTTGCACTACTTCAGTACCAGAACGCTCTGACCGTGCCATTAGCAATAAGCCGTGCACATTACCTTTTGTCTGGAAAGCATCCAGGATTTTATTGTTGGCACTAACACGCTCCCAAGTAGAATCTGAGCCGGGTGATAAATCAGCAAGGGAACAGATATTAATGAGAGATGCTCATATCCCGCAAACACAATCTTCAGCATTGGAATACCTGGAGACAAAGACAATTCTATTACTTATCTGAAAATGAACACTTACTATTTATCTCCCACAACATACATCACATCAGGTCAGAGATCAGTCAGGTATGTATAAGCAGATCATGTAGAACAATATCATCTACTCTACTATTATGCAATATCTCAAGTACTTCATATTTCTCACAATAGAAACAAAGGGGCAAATTTATCAAGATGAAAGGTCCGCTAGAGTAAGATGTGCCACATTCCATAAGCATGCGCCTCTTTATGAATTTGGAGCATATTTTAGAGGCCGTGCACCAGAGCAAGACATGTACTCCACTTACAGCAGGCAATACATTTGTTTGATTAATTTGTTAGTTGCGCTCGGCCCCACTCCTCAGTGCTATGTTCTGCTCAAGTTTCTAGTATGATTTGTGAAAAACTTGTAACGTTTGAAACATTTTTATGGCAAGAATTCTGTTTTAAAGTGTTCGATGAATAAGCACCAAAATATTCAATGGTAATAAAAAAAATAGAAGTTCAGATGGAATATATACTTTACCATTAATCTTTGGTGGGACAGAAGTTCTGTGACCTTGTAGGACATACAGGTAGATTGGTAGTTATGCTGTTTGTGGTTCATACAAATATATTTCTTAGTGTAGCAAGTTAATGACAAGTGGTTATAAGTGTGTGGGTAGATTTCTGGTAAAAGGTGCTTGTCTAATTCACAGTTGCCCTGCAGTTTTGGAGGAAAAAGGATGATGGAAAAAAAAAAGGTTTGATTTCTACAACGCTATGAACTAGCGCGGGTGAAATGAATGATGCGTGAAACTATAGCCTCTCACAACACTCTCTGGATGACAGAAAAGTAGAGCACAAATATCCGTGAATAAAAACCTCTCCCGGTAACACATTTCAGCAAATGCGAGGCTACAGGTCTCTTCATCTGGCTATCGCTGGAGCAGTAGAAATGAAGCAGACTAATTTTAATGCTCTAAAGGTAGGGACTCTAAGTCACTATGGTTGAAAGACTCTGACGAGACACTATGAGATGGCATTTGACTTTATGGAGGCGCGCATTTAGAGGAACTTTAAGCTGTCATGCCGAAAAGTGTTTATAAAACATTAATCAAAAAATGCCTCTTTAATACAATGCATTGTCTGAAAGATGTTAGGAGGCACACATTGCAAATGGATTCTTCTCTGACTAAAGTCATTTCTCTCCAAACAGATTTTCCCAATGCTATCGCAGGATACAGCCCTGACAGAGCACTTCCCAGCACATTACTACCTGCTTGGAGCACTGGGGAAATCACTAATGTACAGCCTGCCATCTTTTCCATGTCACACATGACACATTTGTCTAAAATTACCCAACAGAGTTTGACACTGCAGTATAATCCATAAGCAGGTCTCTCCGCTGGCATCTGCCAAGTAAGGCCTTCAAGTGCTTATTTTCTTCTAACAAGACAGTACTAGAAATCTTTTATCTCACACTGAGGGGGACTGGAACTTCCATCTCATTTGTATGAGCTCTAAGAAAGGAACATTTCCGTGTGAACATTAAAGGGAATCTGTCAGCATGATTTCACCTCGCAAACTGTTTCTACGCACAAGTAGCTCTGGTATAGTCGAGTCCATCCATACCTTTACCTAGCCAGTCTGTTCCTCTGTCACCCAGGAATCTGCATTTGAATCAATAAGAACATGAAGTTGAAGTGCTTGGGACTTGTGAAAACACTACCAGAGCCTTTGACGCTCCAGTTCTCTTTCTCTGCCAGCCTCACGTACAGCTCTTTTGCTGTCATAGCCAGTAATGTGACCCCATACCATTAGAGAGGCAGGCTGATGAACTGTGCACTGTACCAGGCTGGACGATCCTCCTCCTGCTGGACACGTCGGCTGTGGTACCCTTAAAGAATTTCAACATTTTTATTCATCTGAACACGGAACATTTTTCCATTTCGCCTCAGTCAAGTTTAAAGAATATATGGCCCAAAGAAGCCAGCAGCATGTCAGGACTATTTTGATATGTGGCTTCTTCTTTGCATGGTAGAGTTGTAACTTGCATTTGTAGATTGCATGGCAAACTGTTCGCAGATAATGATTTCAGGAAGTAATCCTGAGCCCATGCAAAGGTTTGCATGACAAGATGATCCACATTTTTAATGCAGGGCCGATTTATCATGAGCATCCAATATTGACTGCCAGCCTTGTCACTTGTGAATACAGATTTCCCCAGAATCTTGGAATCTTATGTCACTATTATGTACTGTAGATGGTGCAATTTTATGTTGAGGAACATTTTACTGAAATTGTTTCACAATTTTTAAACGTAGTTCACAGAATAGCGAGTGTGACCATCACTGCTTCTGAGAGACTGTTTCTCTAAGGCTAGGTTCACATTGCGTTAGGGCAATCCGTTTAGCGCTAGCGGATTGCGCTAACGCAATGTATTTGTAGGGGCCGCGTTTAGGGGTCACGCTAACGTCCCCGCTCTCGCAGATCCCCGATCTGGGAGAGCGGGGAACGGACCTCGGGCGCGCCGTGGACGCTGCAAGCAGCATCCGAGGCGCGCCACAAAAGAACGGCACATCGCTAGCGCGAGCCGAAAAAGGCACGCGCTAGCAATGCGCTTCAGGCTGAAACAACATTGCTGTCAATGGGTGCGCTAACGGACCCGTTGCACGGCGTTAATTGCGACATTTTCGCCGTGCAACGCTGTCCGTTAGCGATCACCCACTAACGCAATGTGAACCTAGCCTTAAATGCTCTATTTATACAGACATGTGACTTGGTTGAAAACTCACGCTCTAGCTGTTTTTCACTATTATCCCTTTTACAGCCTTTTGTTAATGCGGTCACCAATTTCTAAAAGAGTTAATATTTTCTGTCATGTTCTCAATGGCAAGAGAACATAGCATAAGTATATATAGGAACTAGCTCTTGGAAGATGGGAACTGAGCTGACCATGAACTAAACCTAATGCACAACTAGCAGTGGCCGGGTAGCATGCCTACGTTGATTCTAGATGCCCAGCACCAGCCGGAGGACTAAATAATGCTAGCAGAGGAAAATATTAGTCCTAGCTCACCTCTAGAGAAATACCCCGAAAGGAGACAGAGGCCCCCCACATGTATTGGCGGTGAATTAAGATGAAATAACAAACGTAGTATGAAAATAGGTTTAGCAAATTTGAGGTCCACTTACTACATAGCAGAAGACAGAAAGGACACTTTCATGGTCAGCTGAAAACCCTATCAAAACACCATCCAGAAATTACTTTAAAACTCTGGCATTAACTCATAACACCAGAGTGGCAATTCCTGTTCACAAGAGCTTTCCAGACACAGTAACTTAACTTCAGCTGTGAACTGGAACAAAAATGCAAAAACAAACATGGACAAGAGTCCAACTTATCTAGTAGTTGTCTAGGAGCAGGAACAAGCACAGAGAGGCTTCTGATAACATTGTTGACCGGCAAGCAACTAACAGAGCAGCAAGGTTATATAGCGACTCCCACATCTTGATGGGAACAGGTGAACAGAGAAGATGACAACACCAGTTCAATTCCACCAGTAGCCACCGGGGGAGCCCAGAATCCAAATTCACAACAGTACCCCCCCCTCAAGGAGGGGGCACCGAACCCTCACCAGAACCACCAGGGCGATCAGGATGGGCCCTATGGAAGGCACGAACCAGATCAGAGGCATGAACATCAGATGCATTCACCCAAGAATTATCCTCCTGGCCGTATCCCTTCCACTTGACCAGATACTGGAGTCTCCGTCTGGAAACACGAGAGTCTAAGATTTTCTCCACAACGTACTCCAACTCACCCTCAACCAACACCGGAGCAGGAGGCTCAACGGAAGGCACAACCGGTACCTCATACCTGCGCAATAATGACCGATGAAAAACGTTATGAATAGAAAAGGATGCAGGGAGGTCCAAACGGAAGGAAACAGGGTTAAGAATCTCCAATATCTTATACGGGCCGATGAACCGAGGCTTAAACTTAGGAGAAGAGACCCTCATAGGGACAAACCGAGAAGACAACCACACCAAATCCCCAACACAAAGCCGAGGACCAACACGACGGTGGCGGTTGGCAAAAAGCTGAGTCTTCTCCTGGGACAACCTCAAATTGTCCACCACCTGCCCCCAGATCTGATGCAATCTCTCCACCACAGCATCCACTCCAGGACAATCCGAAGTTTCCACCTGACCAGAGGAAAATCGAGGATGAAACCCCGAATTACAGAAAAACGGGGACACCAAAGTGGCAGAGCTGGCCCGATTATTGAGAGCGAACTCTGCCAATGGCAAAAAAGCAACCCAATCATCCTGGTCAGCAGACACAAAACACCTCAGATATGTCTCCAGGGTCTGATTAGTCCGCTCGGTCTGGCCATTCGTCTGAGGATGGAAAGCGGACGAAAAAGATAAATCTATGCCCATCCTAGCACAGAATGCCCGCCAAAATCTAGACACGAATTGGGTCCCTCTGTCAGAAATGATATTCTCAGGAATACCATGCAAACGAACAACATTTTGAAAAAACAGAGGAACCAACTCGGAAGAAGAAGGCAACTTGGGCAGAGGAACAAAATGGACCATCTTAGAGAAACGGTCACACACCACCCAGATGACAGACATCTTCTGAGAAACAGGCAGATCTGAAATAAAATCCATCGAGATGTGCGTCCAAGGCCTCTTAGGAATAGGCAAGGGCAACAATAATCCACTAGCCTGAGAGCAACAAGGCTTGGCCCGAGCACAAACGTCACAAGACTGCACAAAGCCTCGCACATCTCGTGACAGGGAAGGCCACCAGAAGGACCTTGCCACCAAATCCCTGGTACCAAAAATGCCAGGATGACCTGCCAACGCAGAAGAATGAACCTCAGAGATGACTCTACTGGTCCAATCATCAGGAACAAACAGTTTATCAGGTGGGCAACGATCCGGTCTATCCGCCTGAAACTCCTGCAAGGCCCGCCGCAGGTCTGGAGAAACGGCTGACAATACCACTCCATCCTTAAGGATACCTGTGGGCTCAGAGTTACCAGGCGAGTCAGGCTCAAAACTCCTAGAAAGGGCATCCGCCTTAACATTCTTAGAACCCGGTAGGTATGACACCACAAAATTAAACCGAGAGAAAAATAATGACCAGCGCGCCTGTCTAGGATTCAGGCGCCTGGCGGTCTCAAGATAAATCAAGTTTTTGTGGTCAGTCAATACCACCACCTGATGTCTGGCCCCCTCAAGCCAATGGCGCCACTCCTCAAAAGCCCACTTCATGGCCAAAAGCTCCCGATTCCCAACATCATAATTCCGCTCAGCGGGCGAAAATTTACGGGAAAAGAAGGCACAAGGCCTCATCACGGAGCAGTCAGAACTTTTCTGCGACAACACTGCCCCAGCTCCGATCTCAGAAGCGTCGACCTCAACCTGAAAAGGTAGAGCAACATCAGGCTGACGCAACACAGGGGCAGAGGAAAAACGGCGCTTAAGCTCCCGAAAGGCCTCCACAGCGTCAGGGGACCAATCAGCAACATCAGCACCCTTCTTAGTCAAATCGGTCAATGGCTTAGCAATATCCGAAAAACCAGCAATAAATCGACGATAAAAGTTAGCAAAGCCCAAAAATTTCTGAAGACTCTTAAGAGAAGAGGGCTGCGTCCAATCACAAATAGCTTGAACCTTGACAGGATCCATTTCAATGGAAGAGGGAGAAAAAATATATCCCAAAAAGGAAATCCTCTGTACCCCCAAAACACACTTAGAACCCTTCACACACAAAGAATTAGACCGCAAAACCTGGAAAACCCTCCTGACTTGCTGGACATGAGAGTCCCAGTCATCCGAAAAAATCAGAATATCATCTAGATACACAATCATAAATTTATCCAAATAATCGCGAAAAATATCATGCATAAAGGACTGGAAAACTGACGGAGCATTTGAAAGACCAAAAGGCATCACTAAATACTCAAAGTGGCCCTCGGGCGTATTAAATGCGGTTTTCCACTCATCCCCCTGCCTGATTCGCACCAAATTATACGCCCCACGAAGGTCAATCTTAGAGAACCACTTGGCCCCCTTTATGCGAGCAAACAAATCAGTCAGCAACGGCAATGGGTATTGATATTTTACAGTGATTTTATTCAAAAGCCGATAATCGATACATGGTCTCAAAGAGCCGTCTTTTTTTGACACAAAGAAAAAACCGGCTCCTAAGGGAGATGACGATGGACGAATATGTCCCTTTTCCAAAGACTCCTTTATATATTCTCGCATAGCAGCATGTTCAGGCACAGACAGATTAAATAAACGACCCTTTGGGTATTTACTACCCGGGATTAAATCTATGGCACAATCGCACTCTCGGTGCGGAGGTAATGAAACAAGCTTGGATTCTTCAAAGACGTCACGATAGTCAGACAGGAACTCAGGAATTTCAGAGGGAATAGATGATGAAATAGAAACCACAGGTACATCCCCATGAGCCCCCTTACATCCCCAGCTCAACACAGACATAGCTTTCCAGTCGAGGACTGGGTTGTGAGATTGCAGCCAAGGCAATCCTAGCACCAAATCATCATGTAGATTATGCAGCACCAGAAAGCGAATAATCTCCTGGTGATCCGGATTAATACGCATAGTTACTTGTGTCCAGTATTGTGGTTTATTATTAGCCAATGGGGTGGAGTCAATCCCCTTCAGAGGAATAAGAGTCTCCAAAGGCTCTAAATCATACCCACAGCGTTTGGCAAAGGACCAATCCATAAGACTCAAAGCGGCGCCAGAGTCGACATAGGCGTCCGTGGTAATAGATGACAAAGAGCAAATCAGGGTCACAGGTAGAATAAACTTAGACGGTAAGGTGCAAATGGAAACAGATTTATCAAGCTTTTTAGTGCGCTTAGAGCATGCTGATATAACATGAGTAGAATCACCACAATAGAAACACAACCCATTTTTCCGTCTAAAATTCTGCCGCTCGCTTCGGGACAGAATTCTATCACACTGCATACTCTCTGGCGACTTCTCAGTGGACACCGCCAGATGGTGCACTGGTTTGCGCTCCCGCAAACGCCTATCGATCTGAATAGCCATTGTCATGGACTCATTCAGACCCGCAGGCACAGGGAACCCCACCATAACATCCTTAATGGCATCAGAGAGACCCTCTCTGAAAGTCGCCGCCAGGGCGCACTCATTCCACTGAGTAAGCACAGACCATTTACGGAATCTTTGACAGTAAATTTCCGCTTCATCTTGCCCCTGAGATAGGGACATCAAAGTTTTTTCTGCCTGAAGCTCCAAATGAGGTTCGTCATAAAGCAACCCCAAGGCCAGAAAAAACGCATCCACATTGAGCAACGCAAGATCCCCTGGTGTCAATGAAAAAGCCCAGTCTTGAGGGTCGCCCCGGAGCAAGGAAATCACAATCCTGACCTGCTGTGCAGGGTCTCCGGCAGAGCGAAATTTCAGGGACAAAAATAATTTGCAATTATTTCGAAAATTCTGAAACCCAGATCTATTCCCCGAGAAAAATTCCGGCAAAGGAATTCTCGGCTCAGATACAGGTGCATGACAAACAAAGTCTTGCAAATTTTGTACCTTCGTGGCGAGATTATTCAAACCTGCAGTTACACTCTGAAGATCCATTACAAACAGGTGGACACAGAGCCATTCAAAGATTAGAAGGAAAAAAAAAAAAAAAAATTCTCAGCAGACTTCTTATTTCTCTCCTTTCTCAGCCAAGGATTTTAACCCTTTAGTGGGCCGGTCAAACTGTCATGTTCTCAATGGCAAGAGAACATAGCATAAGTATATATAGGAACTAGCTCTTGGAAGATGGGAACTGAGCTGACCATGAACTAAACCTAATGCACAACTAGCAGTGGCCGGGTAGCATGCCTACGTTGATTCTAGATGCCCAGCACCAGCCGGAGGACTAAATAATGCTAGCAGAGGAAAATATTAGTCCTAGCTCACCTCTAGAGAAATACCCCGAAAGGAGACAGAGGCCCCCCACATGTATTGGCGGTGAATGAAGATGAAATAACAAACGTAGTATGAAAATAGGTTTAGCAAATTTGAGGTCCACTTACTACATAGCAGAAGACAGAAAGGACACTTTCATGGTCAGCTGAAAACCCTATCAAAACACCATCCAGAAATTACTTTAAAACTCTGGCATTAACTCATAACACCAGAGTGGCAATTCCTGTTCACAAGAGCTTTCCAGACACAGTAACGAAACTTCAGCTGTGAACTGGAACAAAAATGCAAAAACAAACATGGACAAGAGTCCAACTTATCTAGTAGTTGTCTAGGAGCAGGAACAAGCACAGAGAGGCTTCTGATAACATTGTTGACCGGCAAGCAACTAACAGAGCAGCAAGGTTATATAGCGACTCCCACATCTTGATGGGAACAGGTGAACAGAGAAGATGACAACACCAGTTCAATTCCACCAGTAGCCACCGGGGGAGCCCAGAATCCAAATTCACAACAATTTTCAAATGAGGTTGTAGACAGTTTTACCCCTGAAGGTGGTGAATGGCCGGGCCAATTTTTACAATTCTGACCACTGTCACTTTCTGTGGTTATAACTCTGGATCGCTTCAACAGATCCGTGATTCTTAGGAAGTTTTTTCATGACATATGGTACTTCATGACAGTGGTAAAAATTCTTCTATATGACTTGTGTTTATTTGTGAAAAGCAATGAAAATTTGGCAAACATTTTGAAAATTTTCCAATTTTCAAACTTTGAATTTTTATGCCCTTAAATCACAGATATGTCACACAAAATAGTTAATAAATAACATTTCCCACAAGTTTACTTTACATCAGCACAATTTTGGAACAAGACTTTTGTTTGCTAGGACGTTAGAAGGGCTAAACGTTGAACAGAGATTTTTCATTCTTCCAACAAAATTTACAAAACCATTTTTTTTGTTTTTTTAGGTAGCACATAACATTTGAAGTCACTTTGAGGGGTCTATATGACAGAAAATACACAAAAGTGACACCATTCTAAAAACTGCACCCCTTAAGGTGCTCAGAGCCACATTCAAGAAGTTTATTAACCTTTCAGGTGTTTCACAGGAATTTTTGCAATGTGGAAAAAAGTTAAATGTTCATTGGACAGTGAAGAAATAATAACTACATTTTTACCACCAAAATTTTGTTTTAAACTGAGATTTTACATTTTCACACAAGAAGTGGGTAAAAATTGCACCATAATTTGTACCACAACTTCTACAGAATGTGGCAATACCCCAGACAGGGGCGTAACTACCGCGGTCGCAGCGGTCGCCATTGCGACCGGGCCCCGCAGGTCAGGGGCCCCGGGCCGGCAGGTCTGAGCAGGGCCAGGCTGGCCATCGGGCACTTCTGGCAAATGCCAGAAGAGCCGATGCCAGTAGTGGGCCGCTGCACTGTTCCTCCCCCGGAACCCCCCCAGTGCCGCCGCCGCATTTAACTATACCGGCGTCTATGACACCGGTATAGGTCAATGCAATGATGGGAGGAGAGAGCGTCACCTGACGCTTCCTCTCCCAACATTCCCCGCTCTGCCTCTGACAGTACACTGCGAGTGCGCGATGACGTCATATCATCGCGCACCTGCAGTGTCCTGGGCAGACTGCAGCCGCCAGGAGCAGCGCGGGCAAAAGGAAAGGTGAGGAGAGTTTTTTTTTTTTTTTCTTTTTAACCGGACTGTGGGGCCATTATCGGGGGGGGGGGGGGGGGGATGAGATGAGATGTGGGCTGTGCTCTATATACCCCTGTGCGGGCTGTGCTGTATATATCCCTGTGCGGGCTCTGCTGTATATACCCCTGTGGGGGCTGTGCTGTATATATCCCTGTGCGGGCTCTGCTGTATATATCCCTGTGCGGGCTCTGCTGTATATACCACTGTGCGGGCTCTGCTGTATATACCACTGTGCGGGCTCTGCTGTATATACCACTGTGCGGGCTCTGCTGTATATAACACTGTGCGGGCTGTGCTCTATATACCACTGTGCGGGCTCTGCTGTATATAACACTGTGCGGGCTGTGCTGTATATACCACTGTGCGGTCTGTGCTGGATATACCACTGTGCGGTCTGTGCTGGATATACCACTGTGCGGTCTGTGCTGGATATACCACTGTGAGGGCTGTGCTGGATATAGCACTGTGCGGTCTGTGCTGGATATACCACTGTGCGGTCTGTGCTGGATATACCACTGTGCGGTCTGTGCTGGATATACCACTGTGAGGGCTGTGCTGGATATACCACTGTGCGGTCTGTGCTGGATATACCACTGTGCGGTCTGTGCTGGATATACCACTGTGAGGGCTGTGCTCTATATACCCCCTGTGCTGGCTGTGCTGTATATACCCCTGTGCGGGCTGTGCTGTATATACCCCTGTGCGGGCTGTGCTGTATATACCCCTGTGCGGGCTGTGCTGGATATACCACTGTGAGGGCTGTGCTGGATATACCACTGTGCGGTCTGTGCTGGATATACCACTGTGCGGTCTGTGCTGGATATACCACTGTGCGGTCTGTGCTGGATATACCACTGTGCGGGCTGTGCTGGATATACCACTGTGCGGGCTGTGCTGGATATACCACTGTGCGGGCTGTGCTGGCACCCAACACCATGTTGCAGTGCAGGAGATTCCTGCAACAGTCCGAGGCGTATCTAGGGGAAGCGGGGCGGGGGAAGGTGGGGGGGTTGCGGGGGCGGGGGAAGGTGGGGGGGTAGGGGGGGGGCCCCATTTGGAAGTTCGCACCGGGGCCCATAACTTTGTAGTTACGCCACTGACCCCAGATATGGCTGTACAGTAATACTTAGCTATAAGGAGAGACTTGGAAGGGACGGAGCGCTATATGCCTCCTCGAGAGCAGTTTTTCCTAGAACAGTTTGCGGACTCCATATACAGAACCCCCAATTGGTAGAAGAGCAGAATCACCCTTCAAGTGTCCCTATTTTGTAAATTATACCCCTTTGGGAATTTATCAACAAGTGTAGTGCCGATTTTGACTCCATGGGTATTTTCCAGAAGCAAGCAACAATGAATGTTGCCGAATGAAAATTGTAAACTGCTGTTGTAGTGACCAGTACGCTGTAGTGACCATAGTATGTTGCCGAATGAAATTCACGGTGCGGGGTCTCCGATGCAAGGGCAAAGAGGCTGTCATCCCTCTGCCTGCTTCTGGAATGCCGGGATCGCATTCTATCGCAGCATTTAGGGGGTTAACGTGCCGGAAGCAGGGCATGACAGCTCCTGGCACTTAGTGTCGGGTGTCAGAATCAGCTGACACCCAGTGGCGATGGCGCACACACAGCCTATGTGAGCGCCTGATAGCCTAGACGTAATAATCCGTCCCTGGTCAATAAGGCCAGGGTACATGGACGTATTATTATATACTATGTCAGAAAGGGGTTAAAGTTGTCTGCAAAGGACAATTATCTCTTTTCCACATGCAATATTTGTCTGGTCGCTGGGGGCCACACCACTGTAATCCCCTAGACTAAACAGACAGTTCATGAGTCGCCAGTCTCCCAGAGTGAGTGGTGGTTCTAACATGAGTGGTGGCAGCTCCACTGAAATTCTTTAAGGCCATTTTCACATGTCCGTGAAATAAAGGCCGCGCTCGGATCGCAAAAGGCAGTTCAAGCGCTTTCTGATCAGAGTACACTCCGTGTTTCACGGCCATGTGAAACCAGCCTTACTGATGACAGCAGAATAACATTCCATCAGCCCCCAAAACATTGAATGAAACCGCAAGACGCATGCTCAATTATTCCACAATTCACAATCCTCTAAACTGCCTGAGCACTGGAACCCTGTCCATGTATTTGACAGGTGTCCTAGTTGTGGTATCCCTAGCATCCCAAGCAAACTTTCATCAATAATTCTGTTAATAGGTGAAAGTTCTTTATTGTACCCCTTTGAGGTCATACGAATTAATCTGGAAGAAAATACTCCTGCAACTTTTTAAGACGTTAATGTCATTATTCTGGTTGTAATATATACAGAGAGGCTCAGAGTTTCCTAATGGTTATTTCCATGGCTACAACCAAGAATTTAGTAAAAACAAATTAACAGTAAGTTCACATTTATTAAGGGGGTTATCCGGGACCAATTTTTTTTTTCTTTTTTTACTATGGGCCTAAGAACTAACAGGCAGGTAGTTGCTAACTACCTGCCTATTGCCGACCCCTACTAGCTCAAAGTTATCCTTGAAGACATGTATGGTACATGTGTAAAGAAAGCTACACACGCTTTTACCACTGGAAGCAATCTCACTTTGAGCTTAGGACTATAGCATGATATGTAAAGGAACATCGTGCCAGCAATTCTGCGATTTCCACTTATGTCACGCCAGCAGAGCAGCTGCTTCTCTTCCGTTCTGCTGAAGGTGCGTGGCTGTTGATGTCATGCTGATTGACAGCCTGCTCCCCACTATCTAGCTGTGAGAAGCTGGCTATCAATCAGCATGATGCTGGCAGTCATGCCCCTTTGACAGAGCAGCCCATAAGAGGAAGAGATGCTCCGTTGACTTAAAGCAGCATAATTGCAGACAGGAACTGTCTGTGACTGCTCTGAGCCGGCACCGGGTAGAAGTGGCAAAAAAAAAAAAGTTAAATAATTTTTTTTTTTCAAGATTGGAAGTTTGTAGGCCAGTCTTAAGGAGGGTTGTGCTGGAGTAAGACGCGCCAAATACATTTAGAGATGTATGTCTTCTAATGAATTTGGCACATCTAACAATTGCTGTTCGGCTTTGAATTGATACTCCATCTGGGGTAAAGCATACATTTCTGGCATAATTTGTGCTACTCTAGTGGCGTAACTTATGAGTGTGTTGGGTGGGCTTCTCCATTGCCTAACCCAACTCCATCAAGTTTGGCGGAACTGGCCAGGACTGGTGTAAACACCAAAAGCTGCCAACAGTTTACACAAATTTGAATTTTGAAAAAGTTCTCTGGCATGTTAAATAGTTTTATCAATCCTCCTAATCCATTTATATGTCACTGTAGGTCATAGAAAGTTGAGTAAAATGATACCTTGATATCTGCAATCCACTCTCTTATTTCCAAGAAAGCCACATTTTTCTAAATATGTAAATGAACTGTTAGATATATGGGCCAGAGATCTATGACCTCCCCACAAATCTGTCTTCAAAACTTATTTTAAATCACAGGGGGCATTACCAGTGTGAGATATGTAGATCAGGAGAGCAGACTGTCAGCCATTACATGTCTCACACTGGTAATGCCCACTTTCATTGAAAATAAGCTATGGTAAGAGATTCTCATGGAGACCCATGTTCCGTCCATAGATCTTAACAGGTCATTTAAATATAAAGAAAATGTGGATTACTCTGGAATAAAACATCAGGTTGCAAGATATTAAGGTATAATTTTATTAAACTTTATATGACCTACATGCCCATATAGACCGCTTAGGAGTGTTGAGCCTAATGACAGATTTCCTTTAATGAATCTGGTATACCTTAGTGTGCCCTACCTTCTTTATGGCCCTACCAGTCTTAATGAATCGGGGTCAATGAATTACTTGAGAGTAGCATGTACATGTATTCTCTTCATGACATTTTTCTGTAATTACTAGGATCTAGATATCAAAGTTCAAAAATCACTCTTAGTCTACAGTTCAGATTTATTTCTGAAAACTTCTCCACGAATCTAAGGTAATAGGTGGAGGGGATGAGAGTTTAATGAAGAGTGGAGGTTAACTCAGTTTAAATAACAGGGGTTATGTATAACAACATTGCTTTAGTGACTGTGGATTACATTACTAATGTAACTTTTGCACTGTTATAAAGTTTTTATTGTCAGTTTATACAAAAGTTTTAGTTTTTTTTTTTTAAATCAAGAAAAAAGTAAAAAAAAAAAAATCACATTTCATAGTAAAGATTTTTTTCGTCAGCCTATGTGTAGTCATAGGCCAATTCACTACTGAACTAAGTTTCAATACATATGCTATCAGAGGCTACTAGAGCGCTATCTACCTCATAATGGAAACAATCTCTATCACCCACACTCACTGGCTAAAATATTTATAGTGACATTCTTTTAAAATTAAGCCTCATGAGAGGACATGTTACAGGAACTTAGCTTTACTGGTTTACACATAAAAACACCACCACAGAGCATACATGGTCAATAAATTGAGCTCTTAAAGGGAACCTGTTACCAGAAAAAACTCTGCAGATATGAGGTTAATCTGCGGGGTAATCGCGTTACGTAACTGCCCGGCGCCTGCACTTAGCCGAACGCTGCTGGGAGTCATTGCTCTGAGTATACAGAGAGCGGCTGTAGTTGCGCCCCCTGCACTGATTGACACTCGCTCTGCATTGGGCCGGCTGTCAGTCGGGGCAGGAGGCGAGGTTACAGCCGCCTCTCTCTATACTAGCAATGACTGAACCAGCGCTGGCACCGACCCTGTGACTGAAACCAGAACGCTGAAGGGAGAATAAAGTTAATTTCCTCCCTGCAGCATTCAGATAAGTGCAGGCGCCAGGCAGGTTAATGCCATTAACCTGCAGATTAACCCATATCTGCGGGTTAATAGTGCTTTTTTTTGGTGATAGGTTCCCTTTAAGTGCCAAGTCTAAATTGTATTTTTAAATTGCACCAGTTTTGGGTACATTCCGCTTAGAATACTGTTAATACCTCTTAGAGAGATAAAGAATGTGAAAACAAAAAAAAAATACGAGTCTGCTAATGTATGTGTATTTTTAATTTGACACGGTTGACTTTGTGCTGTGTCTTGCATGCAATTCTCAATGAATATCAATTCCAATCGGCACTCAAAGTCTGTGGTGCTCGTGTCTAGGGTCGATATCACATTTCAAATTGGAAGAGAAAATCGGCACTCACTTGTAAATTTGGAGAATTCGTAGACTTTTATTCCATATTCTTCAGAATACAAATGTAATGCATTTCTGCAATAACACAAGCCTTTTCAAAGACTGTTTGAAAAATGCTTGTGTTCAAGCCAAAACACCTTACAGTTGTAATCTGAAGAATAAGGAATAAACATAAAATTCTGCAAATTTACGAGTGGTAATTT
Organism: Ranitomeya variabilis; assembly: GCF_051348905.1. Taxonomy (NCBI): domain Eukaryota; kingdom Metazoa; phylum Chordata; class Amphibia; order Anura; family Dendrobatidae; genus Ranitomeya; species Ranitomeya variabilis. The sequence goes on from NC_135232.1 coordinate 956,877,213, forward strand.
TCCTAAATAATATCATTACCAAATAATTAAGGTTTTTTAATTTTTAGCATTTACTTGTATAGTGCCATCTTATTCCACAGCACTTTACAGAACAGTTTCACTACGTTTGCTGAATAATAGAACATTTCATGGAACAAAAACAGTTTTTAATATTTATGCATCCAATTTTTTGTGGGGTGAGTCACAATTTATAACCATTTTGGCACATAAAGAAAACCTTTCATTAGTTTGAGCATGTTGAACTGGCCACATCATAAAATAGTAGCTGCAGAGCTGAATAAATCATAGGCCCAGTTTCAAAGTGTTTACGCCAGACGAAACACTAAATAGGCAAAAATCCAAGGTTTTGCAAACATTTTGACACTTTTGAAGTTTTTCCTTCAGTTTCATCCCATTTCTGTGGAGCTGGAGTGGGACAAGATTTAGTGATGTGCATCTAATATATGAGTTGCGGCATAATTTACTCCACAATTCTGATTTGTGATAAGGCCTATGGAGGCTCATACCACTTTAAAGAGGCGCCAAATTCGTTAAGAGACGCATGCCTCTTAATGAATCAGGTGCATCCTACTCATACATGTCCCTCATCAACACTAGCGAGAACACCACCAGTCTTAGGCTGGTTTCACATTTGCGTTTGTTGCCACAGCGTTTGTACCGCATATAAACGCATGCGTCGTGTTTTCCTATATTTAACATTAAAAACGCATGCGTTTTTTTTTGTTCGCGTTTTGCCGCGTTTGACGATGCATGCGTCGTCTCGTCGTTTGCGGCTTGGCGCGGAAATGCAACATGTAGTAATTTCTGGAGGTGTCTATTTGCTGCCAGGAAACGCATGCGGTCGATTGCGCAAGGATTGCGACCAAAAAACGCATTGCTGTCTATGTAAATGCATGCGTTTTTTAGCACATGCGTTTGGTTGCGTTTTTGAACGCATGCGTTTCAATTGAGAAAAACATGTCTAGACACTGATAAGCCACCCCCCACCATCAAGGTGATAAAAGGGAAGGTGTGGACAGTTGCAGGTCACTTCTCACCAGACAGCCAAGCCGAGCAGACGGACCACAGTGGACAGCCAAGCAGAGCAGACGGCCCACAGCGGACAGCCAAGCAGAGCGGACAGCCAAGCAGAGCAGACGGCCCACAGCGGACAGCCAAGCAGAGCAGACGGACCACAGCGGACAGCCAAGCAGAGCAGACGACCCACGGCGGACAGCAAAGCTGAGCAGACGGACGACAGCACCTTGGAGCAAACAAGCCTCAGAACAATGTGAGGAACTCTCTGCCGTATGATGTTGTAATGAGTGATTCATTAATTAAATTTAAGAGGGGACTGGATAAAAAAATTCCTTCCTTGATAAGGTGTTGATCCAGGGAACTAGTCTGATTGCCGTATGTGGAGTCAGGAAGGAATTTTTTTCCCCATGGTGGAGTTACTCTTTGCCACATGGGGTTTTTTTGCCTTCCCCTGGATCAACATGTTAGGGCATGTTAGGTTAGGCTATGGGTTGAACTAGATGGACTTACAGTCTTCCTTCAACCTTAATAACTATGTAACTATGTATATCCTAGCCAATGCCTTTATTTTCTATTTTCTGTCTCTACATGTCCTAATTTCTGCAATTTCTTTCTTTCTACATGCATCAGAATGTCTTCGGATTCTTCATCTGGTGAGGAGTTTCGGCCAGGACAGTCGGAAGTGGAGCATGTCAGTGAGGTGAGTAGTTGCCTCGTCAGATTGGTAAGTATTCACTGTCACATCGACACATGTGACAATTTAAATTTTTCTTTTTTTAGAGCTCTTATTCTACTGCGGCAGAGACAGGGCAGGAGCAGCGGAGTCAAGGTCCGGTGGAAAGACGGCAGCAGGTACGTATACAAGGCTGACTGTCCTCAGTGTAATGTTCTTGAATCTTCCTTTCTTTCCATTCTTATTTATTTACTTTTTTCTTGTGGAATCCTTTTGTATGTTGACTTTACTATTCATGCCATTTCTCAGCATCTTTTTTCTTTCTTTTCCTTCTGTTAATTGAGCAAACTGTAATTACTTTCTTTAATTTTTAGGTTTCACAACGGGAGGATGATCTTATCGAGAATGACCTCCTCATCCCCCTGGTCCAGGAGAGAGTTCCGTTGTGGGACACCCGGGATCCACTGCACTCACACAACGTGACGATCCGGCGGTTATGGAATGAGGTGGCCCAAGCGATGTGGGATGGCTGGAACAACGCCCCGACACGGGTCCGAGCTGCATTTGGTAAGTATTGAACTGCAGTGTGAATCAGCAGAGACCTTGGCCGTGCTCACTCGACTATGTGATGAAAGAAACTTTCTGGAGTTTCTCTCATCACACACAGTTGTGTGAGCACGGCCAAAAGTACTTTTTCTGACCACCATTTTTTTTTTTTTTTAACAGTATCCAAAGTCAAAACACGTTGGCGTTCGATGAAGGACCGCTTCAACAAGGACCTGCGTCAAGAGAGCCATGTTCCCAGTGGTTCAGGAGCAAGGATCAGAAGATACAAATACCATTGAGTTCTGGCATTTTTAAGACCGGTCCTTGCCCAGAGAAAGTAAGTATTTATCACGTGCATTAGGTTGTATTGTATTGCCATAATCTGTATTTTTACATTCCACAGGATTTTGCGTCTGTTAAATTTTTGATCGTAATTTTCTTTTTCCTTTTTTCACAGCACATACAGCACTACTGTTGGCCCAGGTTCTGGAGCGGTCCTTCATCCGACAGCCACGGACCCGTCCCAGCCATCCAGCAGCGCAGCAGCAAGTGGGCCTTCCACACTAACTGGAGACCAGGGAGCTGGTCCATCAGGTCTTCCCCTTTCGCAGTCCTCTTCCACTGCCCCTTTTTTGGGGGGGCTCCTCCCGGCAGCGGCAGAGGGCTTCGGACAGGTCAATCATGCCCGAGTTTTTGCACTTGAGCTCGGTTTTACACGAAGCAATCAAGGCTTTGGGTGACCGAATGGATGTGTCACATAGCCTCTTGAATGCACGTATCCAGGTCGTCAGCAAAAGCCTTGATCAAGTGAAAGCCGACCTCCAGAGGCCAGCACATCATTTTTTTTAACCAAATTGAGCAGGGCATGTCGGAACACCTTACTCCTGATCTCCAGCTGAGTGTCATGCAGGCCTGCAATGCTGCTTACGTGCAGGCTATGCAGCAGAGTCGGTATTTCCAGCAGTGGGGGCATATCCACCTGTGCCTTCACTGTCACGCTTGACCACAATGTCGACCTCTGCTGCATCCCACTGCATGGCCACCTCAATTCCTTCCACAGCCGGACACCACTACAGCACCACCACCATGCCGAGTGCAGTTGGACATCCCACCGCCACCACAACTTCCGCTGCTCCCGCTTGGACCTCCTCCACTGACACCACGATGCAGCAGGACCCTGACATGGCCTTCCGTACCGCCACCTCCATGATGCAGCAGGACCCCGGCATGGCTTTCCGTACCGCCACCACGATGCAGCAGGACCCTGGCATGGCCTTCCGTACCGCCACCACCACGATGCAGCAGGACCCTGGCATGGCCTTCCGTACCGCCACTACCACGATGCAGCAGGACCCTGGCATGGCCTTCCGTACCGCCACTACCACGATGCAGCAGGACCCTGGCATGGCCTTCCGTACCGCCACCACCACGATGCAGCAGGACCTTGGCATGGCCTTCCGCTCTACAAGCGCTATGGACTCTGGCATGGCTGCACGCTCTACAAGCACTATGGACTCTGGCATGGCTGCACGCTCTACGAGCACTATGGACTCTGGCATGGCTGCACGCTCTACGAGCACTATGGACTCTGGCATGGCTGCACGCTCTACGAGCACTATGGACTCTGGCATGGCTGCACGCTCTACGAGCACTATGGACTCTGACAGTGCAGCCGGACCCTGACAGGTCACCCGCCACCACGCCACGCCATATGAGCCCACCAAGACCTCCCACAACCAGGCAAACCAAAAAGAGAAAACAGAAAAAAAAAAGGACTCTTAGCATTCCTCCCCCTTCACCTCCCAATGTGTCTGTAATGTCAGGTTTGTCTCACCCTTCCAGTGTGTCTCAAGCCTCTCATGTGTCAAGCCCCATCCCCGAACTTCCAGACCCTTCTAGTTTCATTGCCCCTTCTCCTGCCACCTCTGCGTCGTCCACGGTTAGCCAGGCCTCAGTGCTTCACACCCCCCGTTTACATCACTCTACCCCAAGCCGGCGCAGTAAATACATTTTTGGGTTGTTACAAAATAAAAAAAGTTTGATTTGCCACAATTATGTTTGGTTTATTGTGTCTTCCCCCGCCGGCAACACACACCGTGCGCCAAGAAACTTCGCCACACACTTACTTTTTGGGCCACATCATATCTCCAGTAGTTAAAAAAAAAAATTCAGCTTTGTGTGTCTTAAGTATACAGATATGAGGTGGGACAAAAAATATTACATGTATCTCCATAATCTCTTTTTGTCTGTGCCTAGTGTGGCAGTCTGAAGAGAAAATGGTGGAAATATAATGCAGACCTCTACTGAACAGGTCAGGTGTCAAAAAACTCATTAGTTATGACACCTGACCTGTTCAGTAGAGAACTGCCTTGTATAACCACCATTTTCTCTTCTTTATACATAATCTATTACACACAAATTGAGGGGACAATGGTGGTCACTAGGGTTGAGCGAAACGGATCGTTCATTTTCATAAGTCGCCGACTTTTGGCAAAGTCGGCGTCTCATGAAACCCGACCCGATCCCTGTGTGGGGTCGGCCATGCGGTACGCGATCTTGGCGCCAAAGTCGCGTTTCATATGACGCCTTTAGCGCCATTTTTTCAGCCAATGAAGGAGTGTGGGCAGAGTGATGACATAGGGGTTAGGGGCGTGCACGGCTATCATCATTTTATCGCTTGTGCGCAGTAGGGATTTGCAATGTGTAACACGAGATTTTCTGTGCTGGGACGGAGGGAAATATGGGACGGAGGAGAGAGAGAGAGAGGGAGAGAGAGAGAGAGAGAGAGAGAGAAAAAACAAAAACAAAAAACAAAAAAAAACAAAACACCCCATTGACGTGCATAGGGTTTTGTGTTCCGGCCGATCCTCGACTTTTCGCAGTAATCGGCCGATTTCGCCCGACTCGACTTTTCAAAAAGTCGGGTTTCGCAAAACATGACTCGACCCTAAAAAGGTCAAGGTCGCTCAACCCTAGTGGTCACACACTGCATATCTATGCTCACCTGCACAGGAGTCAGAAATAGTGAATTCATGAGGCTGTAATATGTGCATCATGAATTCATTATTTCTGACACCTGACTTGATGAGTATAGATAGTGTGACAGTCATTGTCTCTTCAGTTTGTGTCCAATGGATGCAGCAGAACAGAATCAGGACGCAATGACGTCAACAAACTTACCAATAAAGCAACATGGCTGCCATAACACTAGAAGTATGTGGCCAGTGTTTTATATCAGTATTTGTAAGCCAAAACAAGGAGTGGACCAATTAGAGGTAAATTATGATATTAACATAATGACTAGCACCTCGGCTTTTATCACCCACTCCTGGTTTGGCATTACAAAAAATGATATTAAATACAGATCAAATATTGCAAGTTTAGTACAGCCTTGGTTTGGAGAGGAAAAAGATAGGAGACATGGTCAACACAACCAAAAGTAAAGTTTATTAATGAGAAATATTATTATCATTGTAGAAAATTACTGGTACAGATCGAATTACAACTGGACATTTACACAACATTGTCCTGCCATGACACACGTCCAATATTTGAATAAAAAAAGGCCGCAAATTGGTCCCGCATGTGACCAACTGCTGCAGTTGACCGCAGCGGGTGATGCTGGAAATCGGGCAGTGGGTGTGCAACTGGTTCATCCAGTTCAATGTTGGGTTGCTCCTTAACCATTATATAATTATGCAGAACCACACAGGCTTTGACCACCTCGTCGACTGTTTCCACTTTTAGATTTATGGCTGATGCAAGAATGCGCCATTTAGCGACCAGAATGCCAAAGGTACACTCTACAGTTCTTCGGGCCCTGGTCAGTCTGTAGTTAAAGATCCTTCTAGTGTGGTTAAAGTCCCGACTGGAATAGGGCTTCAGTAGGTTTTCACACATCTGAAAGGCCTCATCCCCAACCATAACAAATGGCATTGGTGGTCCTTGAGTGTTGGGGAGAGGTTGTGGCGGGGGAAAATTGAAATTGTTGCCATACACATGGCGGCCCATATCCGAGTTCTTGAAAGTCTGGGAATCGTTGCCACGTCCAAAAGCTCCAATGTCCACAGCGATGAAGCGACAGTTCGCATCGGCAATTGCCATGAGCACAACAGAAAAATATTTTTTGTAATTGAAGTACTCCGATCCTGTTCTGGCTGGTTTGATAATGCGAATGTGCTTTCCATCCACCGCTCCTAAACAGTTGGGGAAATCACACACACTCCAGAATTTCTCCGCAATTTCTAGCCACATGTCCAAGGTGGGTAGGGGTATAAACTCATCCCGGAGTACATTCCACAAAGCAGGTGTCCACAACTATTCCGGACAGGGTGGATATTCCAAGCCGGTATTGGAAGTGGAGGGATGATAAACTCTCTCCGGTGGCCAGAAATCTGGAAGAAAAACAAACATCTACAATCTTGTAAGTAATATTGTGTATTCCCATCTAGCCATGTTATTTGTTTTTGTGTTTTCTGTTCTGTCTTATATCTTGCTCTGTATGCACTCACATGTGTCTTTTACTTTTTTTAACAACTGTGTTAAATGTGTTAATCAACTGCAGCACCGGTGTGTTCACCGGACCTTGGTATAAAGGTATGAGACGGATCTCATAACAGATATCATGACTAAGGGTGCTCTGTCACCAGAAACGCGTTGATACTATTTTTATTCCTGTTGTTGCTGATGTTTTTATCCTCCACATATATTATTGAAGTGAATAAAGGAACGACACGTTTTTTCACTATCTCGTTGAGCTGGATGTTTCCTTCTTTGATCCTTCTACGCCCTGACACAGCGGTTCCGTGCTCCGAGTATCCAGAGATGTCAACTATGGTGAGCTGGACTTTGCTTTGCTCAAGAAAAACAAACACAAAAAACATTACAATCTATTCTTTTTATGGTGTAGTTACGCTAAAGAAAGAAGGAAAATACCCAAAAAATACATGTCTGAAAACACTACATTTGGACTGTCATTGGTTTAGATTTTGAACGTACCTTAATGTAACCAGCAGACGTTCCTCGGGTGGAATCGCTCTACGGAGCTGGGTGTCCTGTCGCCGTATGGCTCCTTGGACACGAGAAAGCAAATCCCGGAACGAGTCTTGCGACATTCGTGTGTATTCCTGGAATTTCTCCGGGTTGGCATTAAGCTCGGCATAGAGCGTATGGTAGGCTCCATGGCTCTCACGTACTTCGATAATGGGGTGCCTCCAAAAACGCCTACGTTGCCTCCTTCTCCTTCTTTGGCGATTTCTGTCTTGCTCCCAAGCAAAAGCACAGGCAAGAAACAGTTTGAATCTGAAATCCAGGTTGAAATAAAAGCTCTCCATGCGAAGATCCATCATGACACAGGATACAGTAGCAAACTGTTAAAATTTAAGTAGCCCTAGGGTCTATATATAGAGATTCCATAATACACGCCCTCTGTAGTCCCATTGGCGTTGTCTGGTTATCTAGATTTTTCTCTTGTGAAATTTCTCATCATGCGCACCAAAAACGCAAACGCAGGAAAAAACGCATGTAAACGCGGCATTTTTTTAACCGCATGCGTCAACGCGTGCGTCAAAAAAACGCCGCGTTTGTATGCGTTTTTTCCACCACTTGCGGATGCGTTTTAAACGCTGCGGATTTAAACGCAAATGTGAAACTAGCCTTAATGATTTTGGGCTCAGGTTTTTATTAATTTCTCCTCTCTGTTGCCAAAAAGTTTAGGATATAATTTTTGTTATGTCCAGAGAGGCATTACCTGGGATTCTTCTCTAGAGGCGTGTACATCTTCCCATGTATAACGCTGAGCAATCATAAGCAAGCAGCAATATACAGAAAAAGAAATAATATGCCCCACAATACTTATAACAGGCATTCAGAGTGTCTGAGACATGTAGTGACAAGACAGCCCTGCTCTTCTAACAGCAGAGATGTGTTTGATTACAGAATGCCCAGAGTAGAGAAAATAGGAGTTTCATCTTCTTTCATCTCACAGCAGTGAGTTTGTGTGTGGGTCTGGGGGTTGGGGCAGTACAGCAGAGCTCCTGCTCCTCTCCTTCCCCAACATTGACTGCTCTTTGATGACAGATTCACACTGTTTGCAGTCACACTCTGCACTGAGATCAGTGATGAGAACAGGGCTCAGTAATTACATGTCTTACACAGGAGAAAGCCTGTTTAAACTGCGTTATTTTTTTACCCTGTACTTTTTCTGCTTGCTTATGATTGGTCAGTGTCATACAGAGGAAGAAGTATATGCCCCCAGAGAAAATTCTCTGCTAGACCCCTCGGATTTAAATTATAACCTAAACTGTTTCATTCAGCTTTTTAGCCACTATTCCATGGTATGGCCAGTTTAACGTGCTCAAACTGGCGAAAGGCCTTTTTTTAAAGGTTATGTGCACTTTGGCACAGAATTTGTTTATTGCCTATTTGCTTCTTAATTACTCATTTCATCTCTGCCATAAATTATTTTAATAAAGCAATGAATTGCTGATATAATGTTCTTGTGATCAATCCTCCTATATGCTAGAGTAATAGGATTTTTAATTTTGCCAATTCAGCAATAAAACTAAGAAATTTAGAAAAATTACTTGAAGTTTACGGACACCGGTCAACTTATAGGGATCAAGACCCTACTGATAACTGTATTTATGGTGGTTAACAAAAAATAAAATATGTTTGGACATGGGGTGCCTAAAATATTGTTTATTAAAATGTTAGTCACATTGTGATAGGGATGACAGTTTTTCAGAATGAATCAAATCTGGCAGTTAGATAACCATGGCAGTCTAACCTTAAATAGCCCCAGCGATTAACTTATCACTTACGTACCACTAGCACGCTTATTAATGGATCATCCACTTAATGTAATCAACTATCCCAGCTAATTATCAAAAAGTACATTTCAATATAGAGAGTCAATCGCCATATTTAAATTATCTTTACTAGTCGAGAGTTGGCCGCTCATACACTAACTGCAGAATGTGACATTATAATGCCTACAGAGGAATGGTCACAATCCCAGTAAGTCTCTCTCCTCTTAGATCTTGAAACCTTAAAGGGAACCTTGTCACCCCCCAAAATCGATGGTGAGGTAAGCTCACCGTCATCAGGGGCTTATCTACAGCATTCTGTAATGCTGTAGATAAGCCGTCGATGTTACCTGAAAGAGGAGAAAAATACATTAGATTATACTCACCCAGGGGCGGTCCCGCTCCTATGGGCGTCTCAGGTCCGGTACAGCGCCTCCCATCTTCATTCCATGACATCCTCTTCTTGTCTTCACACCGCAGCTCCGGCGCAGGCGTACATTGTCTGCCCTGTTGAGGGCAGAGCAAAGTACTGCAGTGCGCAGGCGCCGGAAAGGTCAGAGAGGCCCGGCGCCTGCGCACTGCATTACTTTGCTCTGCCCTCAACAGGGCAGACAATGTACGCCTGCACCGGAGCCGCAGCGTAAAGACCCGAAGAGGATATCATGGAATGAAGATAGGAGGCGCCGGAGCGGACCTGAGACGCCCATGAGACCGGACCGCAGCGGGACCGCCCCTGGGTGAGTATAATCTAACCTCTTTTTCTCCTCTTTTAGGTAACATCGGGGGCTTATCTACAGCATTACAGAATGCTGTAGATAAGCCCCTGATGCTGGTGGGCTTACCTCACCATAGATTTTGGGGGTGACAGGTTCCCTTTAAAATGAGATGTCAATCACGCCACTTAGTGCATGATAATGGTGGATTAGGCTTCATTGTTCCTGAATGAGAGTTCACTTCTCTGAATAGTCAAGGAAATTTAAATATGGTGGGTAGCTAAGCGATATTAAACAGTGTATTGAGGGGATGATAGGAAAATTTATTAGGAGTCTGATAAAGGGCTAGTGCTATATTGTAAGAGCAACTCTTCCTGACATATTCTCTATAAACCAAAGCGAGTGACACTTTTTCCTAAAATATTTTTTACATTTTGTAGGAAACATAGTCTATTACCTTTATGTAAACAAGACGTGATCAAAATTTTAACCTTCAAACCTTTGTCTTGATGTAAGAGTTAGTTTGGCTTTATGTAAACCACCACTGGTATATGGAAGGAGTCAGCTTACCGTTATGTGAAAACTTTAGCTACGGTATATGGGAGACATTGCAGGTATGTGTCAGAGCGATGCCATCCAGCAAACAAAAGCAGCTACGCGTACATTAAGCAAACAAAAGTGGATATTCTTACTAATATGCTTAATAAAACAAGCGATTTATCCAAATTCTACACAAAATGACACTATCACTGATTACTGCAGTCTCAGGTCCTTCATGACATTAGAACCTGCAGCAAGATCTGGAGCAGCAGACACTGAGGATTGCACAGTAATGAACATACTAAATGCTGAAGGTCTCACAGCCCAAACACCAAGATGTAGACCTCTACTGATGAAAAAGCAATGAAAAGTCAGCTTCAATATACTTCATTCCATATTAACCCCTTCACCCCCAAGCTACTTTTCACCTTCTTGACCAGGACAAATTTTTACAACTCTGACCAGTGTCACTTTATGAGGTCATAACACGAACACTTTAATGCAGGGTGGATTGATTTAAATCACGCCGATTTAAATCATGATTTAAATCACGATTTAAATCAAAAGATTTTTTTCTATTTAAATCGGATCGATTTAAATCATGATTTTAATCATGATTTAAATCACTGATTTAAATCAAAAGGTTTTTTTTAATATAAATCACGATTAAAATGAGAAGTGAGAGCAGTGCGCATGTGCGCCCATAGTTACACGGACGAAACTAGGGGCAACGATCTAACGCCAGGGTGAGGGGGGACCCCAAAGTAAGTAAAAATCTTTTTTGTTTTACTATATGGCAATAGGTAGGTGTTTAAAAGCAGCATGTCTTAATTGTATAAACTATTAATAGCCTCCACATTTTGTTCATACTGCCCCTTTAATTCCACACTTCTAGCTTGGTTTCACTTTTGGTTTAGTTTCTTTTTCCATTCAGTTGACATGCCCAAACTTGTTGGATAGTCAGCATCCTACAGAAACCTCTGGAAGAGCATGGCATTGTGAATGTTACACATATACAGCCTTTATTCTACTGAGTTAAACAACTCAGCTTTATCTCATGATGGAAGAACCTTTGGATGGTAAAATATTTTCCTCAAAAAGCAGTTTATTGAAAAAAATCCGATTTAAATCAAAAAAATCCGATTTAAATCAAAAAAATCCGATTTTTTTGATTTTTTTAAAAAAACATTGATTTTTATCCACCCTGCTTTAATGGATCCCAATGATCATGACACTTTTTTTCGTGACACAATGTACATCATGACAGTGGTCAATTTTTTGGTCGATATGATTTGTGTTTATTTGTAAAAATATTGAAAATTTTCAAACTTTGAATTTTTATGCCAGATGGTTATACCACACAAAATAAATAAGAACATTTACCACATGTCTAATTTACATCAGCACCATTTTTAAAACAAATTTTTTTGTTAGAAATTTAAAAAGGTTAAAAGTTCAATCAGCAGTTATTCATTTTTCCAACAAAATTTACAAAAACTCCTTTTTTTAGGGACCACATCGCATTTTAAGTGACTACACCCCTCAAAGTCCTCAAAATCACATTCAAGAAGCTCATTAGCCCTTTAGGTGCTTCACAGCAATTAAAGCAATGTGAAAGGAAAAAATTAAAATTTAAAGGGAACCTGTCAGCAGGATTGTGCATAGTAACCTACACACAGTGTCAGGTCGGCGCCGCTATACTGCTTGAAATGATACCTTGGTTGATGAAATCCATCCTGTGGTTGTTTCTTAAGCTTTATTTTCAGTTTTGGGTTAATGAGATTCTCGTGCCCTAAGGCGGGACTAGGGCATGTGGCGCTCTGATCCCTCACTGACCTGCCCCCTAGTTTGCATAATGAATATACTAATGTCTGTATTTGAAAAAAAACATGTCACTTCATCAAAATGGCGGCGCATGCGTACTATCACTTGTCAGTTAGTGCCTATTATATTGCTGTGCTGAAAAAAAAAGAAGAAAACATCAAAATGGCACAGTTGGCTGCGCCCACGCACTAGCATCTATTGTATTCCGATAGATGCTACTGCGCAAGCGCCTCTGCCGGCTCCTAGTTGCTGCAGCCCAAAAAATGTTTACACTACAACAAAATGGCACCGGAGGCAGCGCATGTGCAGTAGCATCTTTCGGAAAGTGGATGCATCATGCAATCCCAACAACATGTGTGAATTGAAGGCCACTGGCCATGATGAATGATTCCTCAGACACGGATGTCTGGCTATGCACCATGTTTGCAGCAGGTCATAGAAGCCAATGGTGCGCTATTAAGGACTAATGTCATGAAGGAGGTGAACAACTCGGAGATTGCAGTAGTCATTGAAAGTGTCATTTTGCGTTGAATTTGTAAAACCTACTTATTCAGCCACGTTCACACCTTCAGTACGTGGTCAGTATTTTACATCAGTATTTGTAAGCCAATACCAGGAGTGGGTGAAAAACACAGAAGTGGTGCATATGTTTCTGTTATACTTTTCCTCTGATTGTTCCACTTCTAGTTTTGGCTTACACATACTGCGGTCAAATACTGATCAAATACTGAACGTGTGAACATGGCCTTATAATTGTGCTGCAATGTGTAAATATTTCTGTTTTTTTTTTTGGTTTATTGCAAATAGAAAGTTTGTAAATGTGGATAATAAACCTAATTCCCAATGGTGGGTTGAATCATTTTAGTTACACTGTATAGATGATCAATATAAGATGGATGGAGGTCCATCCTCATTTCTTTTGTGTGAATGGGATGGTAGTGAGCATGTGAGACCACCAATTTATTCACTGTCTATGATGGTGTTTGTTGCACATGCTCACTACAGCTCTATTTACACAGGCCCACCAGGATCACTGGGAAGGGTCTCAACAACAGGACACCCACCAATCATATATTTATCATCTATGTTATGGTTAGGTGGTAAATGTGGTTTATGGTAAATGTGGTTTATGGAACAACCCCTAAACAAAATATAGCAGGCAGTAAATGTAACAAGTGCAGTCATCATTAACCAGGTCATTGTAAAACCTACCTACGGTATATTAATCATTATTTTACCAGTGGATAATGAGAACAGTCGTCTGCTATATCTTTCCACCCTGATATCAATAGTCACTGCCTAGGGCGGCGACATCCAGTCAGGCACATTTAGCTGCCATCATGTGGGTGACATGTAAAGAACTGATGTCTTAACATGCATGTCTGGAAGCACTAGTGTTTTAAAGAGCTACAAAAGAGGTGGCAAAAAAAAAGAAGAACATCTCCATCTAGAGATGCTTGTGGATATGCCCCAGCAAAGGAGGTTAATGCCATTAACAATATCGTCTTAGCAGGCTGTTTATTCTATTCTTTTTATGTACACACGCATGTCACCGCGACATGTGAACGTGCTGTCATTAAAAGTAGCAATCGGGCTTTGAGTGTCTGTCCCCATTATGCGCATTTCTTGGAAGACACAAACCAAATAAATAATTGGAGAGGTACGGCCCAGAAATGACAATTGTTATTCATGCGTCTCTTTGTTGGGAGCCGAGATTGAAAGATGTACACTTCAAGTGAAAGCATATCTCTGGGGCGAGATCCTTCAGTTCAAACGTGGTAAACAACTGTTGTTTCTCTGATGCTCACTTTAGTACTGCTGGAGGCAAACTTTCTAAATATTAATAAAATCCTACTGCTAGCAGTATGTACAGATGAATAGGAGGCATCAGGAAGTAAAGCCTTTGGTGACATTTCTGGACACATCTGAGAAATGCTGGAATCAAAGGATTTATATGCTGGGTGTAAGACGGAGGTAACAGATACACAGTGCTTTCTTCTGGATGGGAAGCGGGCTGCGGAAAGTATTCCTATGTCTCCTGACTTGTAAACTTGTAATTTACCTCTCTAGATTTTTATTAAATCTACCTGTCACCAATGCTTAGAGAAACATACAGCAGAAGCTCTAGCCAGAAAATACAATATTTAGAAGAAGATTAGATCATCTGTTTAGTCTAAGTGCTCGCTAACACAAAAAAAAAACATATCTGGAATAGCCCATCATCGGAAAAGGCTATCGCAGGAAGTACTCGGGATAATATGCTAATGAAATACTCCACTAGACTAGGGGCAGGTTTACACCACCCAACTGGTGCCGTTAAACGACCATTAATCAACTACTTGCTTACTTGTTGGTGATTGTTTGATAGGTAATGCTTTAAAAAAAAAAAAAAATAGGCTAAGTGCATGGCGATGGAATGTTATGTGCACACAGGCTGCCATTGTTCTCGGCAGCACATGCCATATACACAACGGGATGTGCTGCAGAGAATAATGATTTAAAGCAAATTAAAAGATTTTTTTCACTCAATGAATGAGCATTTTGCTCAATTGTCAGGTGATCAGCAGCCCGTTCACACTGCCCGATTATGGAGAAACGAGAGCTCATAATCGCGCAGTCTAAATCTAGCTTAATGCATAGTTTACCAACTGGCTGAATGTCTCGCATGCATATTAAAATAAGCGGTCACCCCTTCCCTATTTATATAAGTACTCACTCAAGTTATAATGGCCCGGGGTTACACCATTTTCAACTTATAATTTCACTTTTGGGGTTATTTTAACTTAAACATTAATTTGATTAGCTGGAAGATGTGCATGGGGCTTTCCTCTAGTAAATTGCCTTTGATTGGCTCCAATGAACAGTCAATCAGTACCACACATTATGGACAAGCAAAACAATCAATGGATACTTTTTTCACTTGGTCCAGTGTGGTCTGAAAATAAAGTGTAGGTTCCCACTGCACCCAGTGACTGGCTGTAGCACTCAGCCTCCATCCCTGTTGGAAGAGGAAGCTCGGAATCTCAGGCAGCACTGAGGAGTAGCGACACATCAATAGATGAGCAGATATATGTAAATACACATATACATATTTATTTCTATTCATAGGCCATACTGAGCCTGGTTGTGGAAGAAATAGGTCTGAGCAACCCCATTAAGGGCTACCTGTACTGTAATGCTGTCTGCCACTGCTAAATGTACTCCCCCATAGCTGTATTACAAGGACTGCACTGCTGTCTACCAGAGAGATGTGTCGCTTTCCTTTTTCATGGAAATCTGTGTTCCATCAGATGCAGAAGCTCTTCCATGGCATGAATCACCAGCTTCCATCAGCTCTGACTGACTTTTCTATGGAAGGACTTGCTTTATCTTTACTCATTTACACGTTGCATTAATTACCTTGAAGCAAATTAATATTGTAACTTGAGTGAGCATTTGACTATATTTTAGTATTGTTTTACTTCAACTTCTTAATTGTAAGAAATGTTCTTGCCACATTAGCACAAGCCTATCACCTCTAATTCTTGTGCTAAGAATGAAAAGTGACAACTGTCAAAGTGACAGAAATGCCATAAATGTCTTCTGGACTATATTAGTTTGTGCACACCCGAGTCTTCGGACGGGTTATGGATTAGCCATCAAAGCCATGGTTTAATGTGAAGGGCAACAAAAGTAAATTTTGTTTTAATTATTTCCTGTCCTTCACATCATCATTTTCTTCTGGAAGGTTCCTGTTCTCTCTCACTTTGTTTATTGATGCTCATTTTCTATTGGTATTGCTTCCCAGTTGTAAAGGGCTGTGTAAATACAGTTAAGTCCAGAAATATTTGGACAGTGACTGAATCTCCGTGATTTGGACTCTCTATGCCACTATTATGGATTTAAAAAGAAACACCTAAGATGCAATTGAAGTGTAGACGTTCAGGTTTAATTAAAGGGGTTAAACAAAAAAAAACCTCTAAAATGTTTAGGAACTGGGAAAACAAGTCCAATGAAGGCCCCAACTCAGGTCCTGTAGCTTACCACACAACTTGGTGCCAGACGTCACTATTCAGAGGTTTTGTGGAGTCCATAGCTCAATGGGTTTATGATGTTTTGGGACTTGTAGGGAACTTAAAGGGCCACTGTCACCCCCTCCAGCCATTATAAACTAAAAGAGCCACCTTGTGCAGCAGTAATGCTGCATTCTAACAAGGTGGCTCTTTTAGTTTTTGATTCAGTTATTCCCTCAATAAAGCGTTTTAAAGTTTGCCACAAATACCTGACTTTGTACCTGGAGGCGGTCCGAAGCCTCCTCTATGAATCTCCCAACAGCCGTCACTCTTCTCTTCTGGGGATGTGGTCGCCGCCCCCTGCGTGCTGTTTCTTCTTAAATCCGGCGCCTGCGCTGTGCGTGCCTGCCTGGGGCAGGCGCAGTCTTCATTGTCAGTCACAGCTCAGATGCAGGTTGCTGCAATATACACTAATCCTCACCAGCGTTTGTAATGAGGCAGCTGCAAATAACAATGCTGGAAGGCGGGGGAGCGTCCGAGATGGGGGAGCGCCTGAACAGCGCAGTGCGCATGCCCAGGAATGCCAGCCCCGCACTGTGCATAATGAATAACACAGTGCGGGGCGGGGATTCAGCAACAGGGTGGCCGCACTGCCCGCACAGGTGCAGTCAGGCACCCTGCATCTGAGCTGTGACTGACAATGAACACTGCGCAGGCCCCAGGCAGGCACGCACAGCGCAGGCGCCGGATTTAAGAAGAAACAGCGCGCAGGGGGCGGCGACCATCGCCCCTGAAGAGAAGAGTGACGGCAGTTGGGAGATTCATAGAGGAGGCTTCGGACCGCCTCCAGGTACAAAGTCAGGTATTTGTGGCAAACTTTAAAACGCTTTATTCAGGGATTAACTGAATCAAAAACTAAAAGAGCCACGTTGTTAGAATGCAGCATTACTGCTGCACAAGGTGGCTCTTTTAGTTTATAACGGCTGGAGGGGGTGACCGCGGCCCTAAAGAATATTAGGTAGGCTGCTTTAACATTACGACTCATAGGTGAAAATATAGGTAGCCTTAAAGGGAACCTGTCAGCAGGATTGTGCACAGTAACCTACAGACAGTATCAGGTTGGCACCATTATACTGATTAAAATGATACCTGGGTTGATGAAATCCATCTTGTGGTTGTTGTTTAATCTTTATTTTCAGTTTTTGAGCTAATGATATGCTCGTGCATAGTGGTAATTCATGTGCTCTGAATAGGTATTTACCAGTATGGCTTGTGACAAGTCATTGATCACCCACTGACCTGCCCCCCTTTACATAATGAATATTATATATATTTAAAAAAAAAAAAAAAAGATTTCTGCAGGCAGGCACCGGCGCTGCACCATAATCGCATCCATAATGTGTATTTAATTATTCTTTTTGATGATATTCATAAATACCTAAAAAAAAAAAAAAAAAAAAAAAACAGTTTGAAAATGGCACCGACTGTGCCTGCGCAGTAGCAGCTATCGGTGATCAGATAGCTGCTACTGCGCAGGCGGTGCCATCTTGCTGGAGAAAAAAAAAAAGCCTTCTCCAAGATGGTGCCACTGGCGCAGTAGCATCTGTAGGATCACCGATAGTAGCTACTGCGCAGGTGGTCCCATCTTGCTAGAGAAAAAAAAATTGTCTCTACTAAGATGGTGCCATCTTGGAAGAGGTTTTTTTTTTGTAGCAAGATGGCACTACACTGTCTGTATGTTACGGAGAACAATCATGCCGAGGTTAACTTTAAAATTGCACAAATCAACATAGCATAAAAATACCCAGGTGATGCCTAAAAACAAATGTATTAGCCGAAAGTAAGGGTTCGTTTACACGGACATATCAGTGGCACTACATGACCACTGATTGGTAGTTATTTAAAGGGAACCTGTCATGTCCCAAAATGCTAATAACCTGCAGATATGGGGTCAATCTGCAGGTTAATTGTGTTCTAGAGCCGTGCCGTTGCAGTACTGAAAGTCTGGCTACCGGGAAGAAATCAACTTTATTCTTCACCAGCAGCTTCCAATCATAAAGACAAGGCCGGTGCGGTTTCAGTCACTGCTCAGTAGATAGTGACCAGCAGCTGTAACCACGCCTTGGCGCTGACTGACAGCTGGTTCTGCACTGCTGCTCTCCTGAGCTGGATTTCAGTCAGTGCTGGGGTGTGGTTACAGCCGCCGCCCACTACTATGGAGCAGTGACTGAAGCTGAGCTTCTATAATAAAGCTAATTTCCCCCCGTTAGCTAGGCTTTTCAGTGTGGCAGACGCACAGCTTTAGAACCTTATTAACCTGCAGATTAATAGTGTTTTTTACAGGATGGGTTCATCACTTTTAATAAACTGTTTGCACATGCAGACTGCAGTAATCGATGTGCACTGAGCAATTTTTAATAGGTCTGTAATAGATTACCAAGGTGCATAGGCTGCCATTGTTCTTGACAGTGCGAATCATGTTTACACAGAACAATGCACTGCCAAGAATGAACCTTTGCGTGGCGCAAAATATCATTTCACCCGATAAATGATAATCTTTCAATGTAAATGCAGCCTAATTTGCACCTAACACCTAATCCAGCATTAGTGCCATTTGTAGACTAATATTTTAAAAAAAATTATAAACTTATATTGATAAAATCTTTGTAGTATTGTTATAATAAAGTTTGAAACGATTGTTACCGGTTTAGTATAGTCATAATGTAATGCACACTACAATGTAAGATTGGGACAGGTGATGGCACCGCAGGATCCTGGCAGGAGTTCTAATTAAAGGCGTAAAAAAAAAGAAATACATAACAGCTTTAAATGGAGAGTCAGTGTAAGAATGCAAATGTATTCCTTTGTGTGGATTTTGTTGCAAGAGTTTGAAGCGCATAAATATAATTAGTAATAATGTTAAAAAGGAAAGTGTAATAATAAGGAAAGTGTAATAAAGTAATAATAATAAGAAACTAGCAATTACAGGTGTAAAATATTGAACAGATTGGGAAACCGTTATGCACTGGAAATTGGGTTAATGCAGTTAAAGAAGGTTGATAAAACAGACATCTAGTTAAAGTAATAATCTTGTAAAGCTGAATGCAAAACAATCCCCTTGAGACAGTAGCCAATGTCTGCCATTCTGGTACATGTCATTTGTGGTATAGGGCCTGTCCTTAGGTGTGGCCATCAGCACCCCCATAATCAGCTGATCAATGCGGCTGCTGTGCACCCACTGCTGCCATGTACCTTTCATTGCTTAGTAGACCAGCCATATTTCTTTTAGCAGCGCCTGTGTGTGGTATTGCAACTTTGTCCTACTTACAATATCATCACTTTTAAAGGCGTATTAACCCCTTTAATAATCTTCAGGTCAGATCTCTGAACTCACCTGTGACATACTGCTCAGCAATTTTAACCATGCTAAACAAATAGTTATGAATTATTGCCAAAGAACTGCAGTTGGAGCGAATTGATTCACCGGATTCGGTCTAGTGGCCAGGTTATTATTCTGTGGCCGTCAGACGGGTTTCCTGACAACTATTTCCTATCTCCCAGAATCCACAGCTCCTCTTGATTAGTGAACCTGCAGTGACATCACATGTGCATTATCTAATATATAAAGCTGAATGTGTGTATGTGTGTATGTGTGTGTGTATGTCCGGGATTGGCATCTGAACCGTCGCAGCTACAGCCACAAAATTTTGCACAGTCACACGTCTGGACCCCGAGAGCGTCAAAGCTATGTTGTGAGGTGAAATTTTAACCCCGCGCTTTCCAATTCACCAAACAATTTTGCCCCTATCTACATAATGGGGAAAAAATGAAAGGAAAAGTGTTGGAGGCAAATTAACAGATGCCAGATGTGAACAAGGGGGACTTAAAGAATGAGAGCGATGGCGCCAAAGAGTATATACTGTACAGTTGCTAAGGTGGGGCCCCGACATGGGATAATCACCACACCACCACGGGGATATGAACACACACACAAAATGCGCCACACACTACCACGTGCTCGAACACATATACCACCCTCAGCTCACATTTCACCACACATACACCAACCTCGCCACATAAAAGTTGAAACACAAAAGTCGCCGCTCAAAACTCGCCACGCGCAAAACTCTCCACATGCAAAACTCGCCACACGTGCAAAACTCACCTCATGGAAAACTCGCCACACGCAAAACTTGCACACGCGGAAAAATTGCCACATGCACAAAAGTTGCAACACATGCAAAAGTTGCCTCACACAAAACTTGCACATACTCAAAAGGCACCACACATAAAACTCGCCACGCGCAAAACTCGCCATGCGCAAAACTTGCTGCACACAACTTGCTACACTAACCTGTCACATGCAACTCGACACACAAAAAGTTGCTACACGCATGTCGCCACACAAAACTCATCTCACAAAAGTCGCTACATGCATGTCGCCACACGCAGCTCAACACACACAACTTGACACACGAAACTCGCCCTAAAACACACACAAGTCTGGTATTATCCTTCAAAAATAAAAATCTGATTAATAAGCTGACAAACTACAAGAGCAACAAATGTACCATATAGGAATCCGGCAGCTGTCAGTCACATGACCAGTCTATTATGTGTATGTGTGAGCTAATATATACTGCCAGGGGGTGGGCTTACTGTTGGCTGGGGATATATCAGGATGCCAATTTAGCTTACAAATACTGAGGTAAAAATACTGACCAAATAACGTGTGAACGAGGTCTAATACAGGAGGAGATGACATACAGATATATACTATATACAGGAGGAGATGACACACGTATATACTATTTACAGGGGAGATGACACACAGGTATATACTACCGTATATACAGGAGGAGATGACACACAGATATATACTATATACAGGAGGAGATGACATACAGGTACATACTACATACAGGAGGAGATGACATACAGGTATATACTATATACAGGAGGAGATGGCATACAGGTACATACTACATACAGGAGGAGATGACATACAGGTATATACTATATACAGGAGGAGATGACACACAGGTATATACTATATACAGGAGCAGATTACCTACAGGTATATAGTATATACAGGAGGAGATGACATACAGGTATATGCTATATACAGGAGGAGATGACACACAGGTATATACTATATACAGGAGCAGATTACCTACAGGTATATACTATATACAGGAGGAGATGACACACAGGTATATACTATATACAGGAGCAGATTACCTACAGGTATATAGTATATACAGGAGGAGATGACATACAGGTATATACTATATACAGGAGATGACACACAGATATATAATATATATAGGTGAGATGACACAGGTATATACTATATACAGGAGGAGATTACATACAGGTATATACTATATATAGGAGGAGATGACATACAGATATATACTATATACAGGGGAGATGACACACAGCAGGTATATACTATATACAGGGGAGATGACATACAGGTATATACTATATACAGGAGATGACATACAGGTGTATACTATATATAAGGGAGATGACAAACATGTATATACTGAGGTGAAAATGAGAGGCGTGAGGTGAAAATGAAAAGGTGTGAGTGCAAAATGAGAGGAGTGAGGGAAAATAGTGGAGTGATCGGAAAATGACAGATGTGAGGTCGAAATGACAAGTGTTAGGGGGGAATGAGAGGAGTGAGGGGGAAAATAAGAGGAGTGAGAAGGAAAATGAGAGGTGTGAGGGAGAAAATGAAAGATGTGAGGGGGAAAATGAAAGATGTGATGGGGAAAATGAGAGGCGTGATGGGAAAATAAGAGAAGTGAGGTGATATAACTAACCACAGATATTTACTATGCCCAGGCAACGCCGGGCTCTTCAGCTAGTATATATATATATATATATATATATATATATATATATATATATATATATATATATATATATATATATATATTCGTGATTACTCGCTAATCCCTGTTATGATGACCTGGTGGTTAGGAGCACTAGGAATGACCTGATGAGCAAACTAGTAATACAGGACAAGCTCTGGGAAGTGGGAGCTCTGCTGACCGCAACCCCTAATCCTATCACAACAACTAGAAATAGCCGTGGAGCGTACCTGACTCTGCCTAGACGCCTCTTCACAGCCTAAGAGCTAACTACCCCTAAAGATAGAAAATAAAGCCTAACTTGCCTCAGAGAAATTCCCCAAAGAAATAAGCAGCCCCCCACAAATACTGACTGTGAGTTAAGATGGAAGTCACAAACACAGGAATGAAATAGGTTTCAGCAAAGGAGGCCAGACTTAACTAAACAGACTGAGGATAGAAAAGGTATCTTTGCGGTCAGCATAAAAAACTACCAAAAAACCACGCAGAGTGTGCAAAAGAGACCCCCGCACCGACTCACGGCGTGGGGGTGCCACTCTGCATCCCAGAGCTTCCAGCTAGCAGGGCAAAATCATAATAGCAAGCTGGACAAGAAAAACAGTGGTAAACAAATAAGCTAGCAGGGACTTAGCTTTTGCTGGAGTAGACAGGTCATCTGAAAGATCCAAGAAAGAACTGAACCAGTACTAGAACATTGACAGCTGGCATCAAGTAACGATCTAAGTGGAGTTAAATAGAGCAGCAGCCTAGAACTACACGAGGTCAGCTGAGGAAGGAACCTCAGAGCCAGCAGCTCCACTCACAGCCACCAGAGGGAGTCCATGGACAGAACTCACCGAAGTACCATTCATAACCACCGGAGGGAGTTCGAGAACAGAATTCACAACAAATACCGCCCCCTGCACAGTAGCTCCGCCTCCCACATCACCGCACACAATCCCGCCCCCCACATCACCGCACACAATCTCGCCCCACAACCCATCACCGCACACAATCCCGCCCCCCAACCCATCACCGCACACAAAACCCGCCCACCCACCCCATCACCGCACACAATCCCGCCCTCCCACCCCATCACCGCACAAAATCCCACACTCCCACCCCATCACCGCACACAATCCCGCCCTCCCACCCCATCACCGCACACAATACCGCCCTCCCACCCCATCACTGCACACAATAAATCACCGCACACAATCCCACCCCTCCACCCCATCACCACCCATAAAAATCACCACCCATAATCCCGCCCCCCACCACCCATAATCCCGCCCCCCCAACCCATCACCACCCATAATCCTGCCCCCCACCCCATCACCACCCATAATCTTGCCCCCCACCCCATCACCACCCATAAATCATCACCGCCCATAATCCCGCCCCCACCCCAACACCCATAATCCTGCCCCCCACCCCTTTACCACCCATAATCCCGCCTTCCCACCCCATTACCATCCATAATCCCGCCCTCCCACCCCATTACATGTAATCCCGCCCTCCCACCCCATTACATGTAATCCCGCCCTCCACCACATTACCAAACGTAATCCTGCCCCCCACCACATTACCACACATAATCCCGCCCCCCACATCACACTCGCTAATCCCGCCCCCTGCACAGTAGCTCCGCCCCCACATCACCACGCATAATCCCGCCCCCCACATCACCACACATAATCCCGCCCCCCCACCACATCACCACACATAATCCCACTCCCCCCACATCACCATGCATAATCCTGCCCCCCACATCACCACAGATAATCCCGCCCCCCCACAACATTAGCACACATAATTCCGACCCCAACACATCACCACATAATCCCACCCCCACCACATAATCCCGCCCCCCACCACATTACCACACATAATCCCGCCCCCCACATCACACTCGCTAATCCCGCCCCCTGCACAGTAGCTCCGCCCCACCACATCACCACACATAATCCCACCCCCACCACATAATCCCGCCCCCCACATTACCACACATAATCCCGCCCCTCACATCACTCGCTAATCCCGCCCCCTGCACAGTAGCTCCGCCCCACCACATCACCACACATAATCCCGCCCCCCACATCACCACACATAATCCCGCCCCCCACCACATCACCACACATACTCCCACTCCCCCCACATCACCATGCATAATCCTGCCCCCCACATCACCACAGATAATCCCGCCCCCCCACAACATTAGCACACATAATTCCGACCCCAACACATCACCACATAATCCCACCCCCACCACATAATCCCGCCCCTCACCACATTACCACACATAATCCCGCCCCCCACATCACACTCGCTAATCCCGCCCCCTGCACAGTAGCTCCGCCCCACCACATCACCACACATAATCCCACCCCCACCACATAATCCCGCCCCCACCCCATCACCATGCATAATCCCTCCCCCACCCATCATCACGCATAATTCCGCCCCCCACCACATTACCACACATAATCCCGCCCCCCACATCACCACGCATAATCCCACTCCCCCCACATCACCATGCATAATCCTGCCCCCCACATCACCACATATAATCCCGCCCCCTTACAACATTAGCACACAATCCCGCCCCCCACCACATTACCACACATAATTCCGACCCCAACACATCACCACACAATCCCACCCCCCACATCACCACAAATAATCCCGCCCCACCACATTACCACACATAATCCCGCCCCACCATATTACCACACACAATCCAGTCCCCACACCACATTACCACCCATAATCCCGCCCCCCACTACATAACCACACATAATCCCGCCTCCATCCACATTACCACACAATCCCACCCCCCATCACATAACCACACATAATCCCGCCCCCCACATCACACTCGCTAATCCAGCCCCCTGCACAGTAGCTCCGCCCCCACATCACCACGCATAATCCCGCCCCCCACATCACCACCCATAATCCCGCCCCCCACCACATAACCACACATAATCCCGCCCCCCACCACATTATGACACACAATCCCGTCCCCACACATTAAATTGTACCTGGTAGAAGTCAAGAAAAGATCTTTGAAAATGACGAAAATTACTATACATTTCATTGTGTTTACAGAGAAATTTTTACTTAATTTATGTTTCGTTATGAAATTTGTTTAGATGATGGAATGAATAAAAAATGCACATCTTACTGAATCCAGTTTGTTTTTGATTTTACACTGTGAATAAAATGTATTTTTAGTATTATTCAGATTTTTAATGATTATTATTGTTATTAACTTCATTTTAAGTTAACCCCTTAGTGACGGAGTCAAATTTTTCAAATCTGACCAGTGTCAATTTATGTGGTAATAACTCTGAAATACTTCAACAAATCCCAGTGATTTTGAGATTGTTTTTTCGTGACATATTATACTTTATGATATTGGTAAATTTAGGTTGATATGTTTTGTGTTTATTTATAAAAAATATCAGAAATTTGAGAAAAATGTTAAAAAAGTAGCAATTTTCAAACTTTGAATGATTATCCCTTTAATCCAGATGGTCATACCACAGCAAGACATCAATAAATAACATTTCCCACATTTCCCACATTCCCAAAATGTTATTTTATTTTGTTAGCATTTTAAGGTTTAATAATGTAGCAGTAATTTTTCATTTTTTCAAGGAAATTTGCAAAATTTATTTTTTTAGGGACCTATCCATGTTTAAAGTGCCTTTAGTGGACCTATATATTGGGAAACCCCCAAAAGTGATACCATTTTAAAAACCGCACCCCCTGAGATATTGAAAACTGCTGTCAGGTAGTTTATTAACCCTTCAGGTGCTTTTCAGGAATTATTGCAAAGTGGCATGACAAATTAAAATGTGCATTTTTACCACCTAAATGCCTCTAACTTCTGAACAGGTTACTAGAGCTGTCAGACTTTAAAGGTACCTTCACACTGAACAACTTAACAACGATATCGCTAGCGATCCGTGACGTTGCAGTGTCCTGGATAGCGATATCGTTGTGTTTGACACGCAGCAGCGATCAGGATCCTGCTGTGACATCGTTGGTCGGAGCTAGAAGGCCAGCACCTTATTTTGTCGCTGGATCTCCCGCAGACATCGCTGAGTCGGCGTGTGTGACGCGGATTCAGCGATGTCTTCACTGGTAACCAGGGTAAACATCAGGTTACTGAGCGCAGGGCCGCGCTTAGTAACCCGATGTTTACCCTGGTTACCAGTGTAAATGTAAAAAAACCCAAACACTACATACTTACATTCCCGTGTCTGTCGCGTCCCCCGGCGTCCGCTTCCCCGCACTGTGTCAGCGCCGGCCGGCCGTAAAGCAGAGCACAGCGGTGACGTCACCGCTCTGCTTTACAGCCGGCGCTTACAGTGCAGGGAAGCAGAACGCCGGGGGACGCGACAGACACCGGAATGTAAGTATGTAGTGTTTTTTTTTTTTTTTTACATTTACACTGGTAACCAGGGTAAACATCGGGTTACTAAGCGCGGCCCTGCGCTTAGTAACCTGATGTTTACCCTGGTTAACCGGGGACTTCGGCATCGTTGGTCGCTGGAGAGCTGTCTGTGTGACAGCTCTCCAGCGACCACACAGCGACGCTGCAGCGATTGGCATAGTTGTCTAGATCGCTGCAGCGTCGCTAAATGTGACGGTACCTTAAGGCCGCTATTTAGTCATGAATTGCCACGGCAAACATCAGGACCACAAAATCATGATCGGAGGGCACCAATTGGGATAAAGAGGAAGCCCCCACACTCTGTTAACCATTTATAATGATGTAGTCACTATTGACAGCAGCATCTAAGGGGTTAAACAGATTTGGATGGTGCAAACACTGATCGTGGCTGATACAGCAAGTTGTCAGCTATAGCGTACAGCCGACAGCTGCTGGATTGTCACCTGTATGGGGATGATATTCTCTTATATCTCATGTCAGTTAAAAAACGTAATGGCCGTCATTAAGGGGTTAAATTACCACCTGCGTAAGCGCTATTGAATGTTGTCATTATTTACTTTAGTTTAATCACCAGCAGCGTTAATTAGATAGCAATGAGCGTGCCGAGCATTAGCTGGCTGGAAACATCTAGTCACATAAAAAGAGGAGTCATGGAAGATGTAAGGTAAGATTGCTGACCGGGCCTTGCAAATAAATTCACACCATTTCTACCTATACATGTGAACTGTACCATTTTTACAGTTGGCTTATCTGATCCTCTATGTTGCATCCCTGTGGGGGGCTGTCTCCCAGTATTACAATTTGCCAATCTATATATATAATTGTCTAAGGGTCACTTCCGTCTGTCCTTCTGTCTTTCTGTCTGTCTGTCACAGATATTCATTGGTTGCGGCCTCTGTCTGTCATGGAATCCAAGTCGCTGATTGGTCGCGTCAGCTGCCTGTCATGGCTGCCGCGACCAATCAGCGACGGCCACAGTCCGATTAGTCCCCCCCTACTCCCATGCAGTCAGTGGTCGGCGCCCGGCCCCGCTCCATACTCCCCGCAGTCACGGATCACACGGGGTTAATGCTAGCGGTAACGGACCGCGTTATTACTCACTCCGTTACCGCCGCTATTAACCCTGTGTGAACAAGTTTTTAATATTGACGCAGCCTATGCAGTGTCAATAGTAAAAACATCTAATGTTAAAAATAATAAAAAAATTAAAAAATCATTATATACTCACCTTCCGCCGCCTTTCCCGCTCCTCGCGATGCTCCGGTGACCGTTCCATGCAAGCGGCACATTCCGGTGGCAAGGATGGTCTGGGAGACGGACCCTCCATGACGTCACGGTCATGTGACCGCGACGTCATCACAAGCCCTGCGCTCGAAGGACCTGCCGTGATGTCACGGTCATGTGACCGCGACACGGTCATGTGACCGTGACGTCATCACAGGTCCTGCGCGAGCAGGACCTGCCATGACGTCACGTGACCGCGACGTCATCACACCCTGGGACTGGAAGCTGCCGCCTGCACCCCACGCAGGCGACAGAACTATAACGCGCCTGCGGAAGGTGAGTATATGTTTATTTTTTTAACCTGTGACATACGTGGCTGGGCAATATACTACGTAGCTGGGCAATATACTACGTGACTGCCCAATATACTACGTGGCTCTGTGCTGTATACTACGTGGCTGTGCAATATACTACGTGGCTGTGCAATATACTATGTGGCTGGGCAATATACTACGTGGCTGGGCAATATACTACGTGGCTGGGCAATATACTACGTGGCTGGGCAATATACTACGTGGCTGGGCAATATACTACGTGGCTGGGCAATATACTACGTGGCTGGGCAATATACTACGTGGCTGGGCAATATACTACGTAACTGGGCAATATACTACGTAACTGGGCAATATACTACATAACTGGGCAATATATTACTTAACTGGGCAATATACTACATAACTGGGCAATATACTACGTGGACATACATATTCTAGAATACCCGATGCGTTAGAATCGGGCCACCATCTAGTACTAGAAAACCATCGGACACCTGAGGAACCAGTTTTAGGTCCTGATATTGTCCTTGATGTGGTACCAAAGTGATTTTACATCACAATATATATTATTTTAAACTAAGTTCTATGTTCTAGTTCTGTATCCAAAAAGTCGATAAAATTACAGCACCTAACGTCATTCATTTACTGAATCAGAGATAAAAATTCATGTAGCCATGTGCTGAAGCCATAAGCGGATCCTACGCATTTTCGGCTGTGTCCGCCCTTAATCATAGATAAAGATCCAATGTTCCTAGAAATCTTTATAAAACAAATGAATAGGCATAATGGGAGGAAGAACATGACCAAGCAGTAATATACAGAAATTTACATATCTGTTCCAAAATATCACAATCATAGTCAGATCACAAACACATGAAACAGGAAAGACCACAAAGGAGCTAAATACTCATTAGAATAATATTAGAGGATAAGAAAGGTGTGTATTACCATTACCTATCCTCAATGAATAACATCTACACTATTTATGTATTCACTTTCCTCAGACAGCAATTGTACAGCTCAGCTTTTACCTTTCCACTATAAATTTGTGCAGAATATCCACCAAGTTTTTTCTCCTGATACAATTACGACACATTACATTTCCGGTGATTTACATGGGCAAATCAGCAGCTAAGACTCCATTATAGAGTGATTTTTTGGTTTCTGAAGTGTTCAAGTGATAGTACTCGGCTTTCTCGAGGCATTTTCGATCATCCTGAATGAACTCCAAATGGCTTCCTGCCGGGTATTCCAGCAGGATTACAAGAAGCTATAGCTCAATGTCATTTTCAATGTGGAGCTTCATAATTAAAGGTCAAATAGTCACTTCATCCGCAATCAATCAATAGAAGAAAAGTCCTAATATCAAGTACTAATCAATCAATGGCAAAGATACTAATAAAAGAAATGAATCAACAGAGGGCAGTGCATGTTTAGATCTACCCCTCTTTGCCTGCTGTACAAACCAGAATATGAAAGAAAGAGTTAGGTGATGACACTAAATGTCTCTCTTATCACCGCTGCTGTTATACCTGTCTACAATCTAGAGGGCACTACAACATCTCCACCTGTAATGCAGTATTGTTTTGTTTCACATTGTAGTATTTATATTCGCAAGATTAAGATACGTGCTTCTATTTTAAAGGGGTTGCCCAGGTTTGGCACGAAAGCCTGCAGTCACTAAGGGGCTGTAAAATTGTGAACCGTCAGGATTCTACGGTGTTGGTGGCGAGACTGGGCAGTCATGTGACTGCAAACATGCGATATTCATACTTCCAGTCACAATCAAACCAGACGTGTGGGGCCTTGCCTTGCTCAGTTCACTTGTATTGAGCAAGCCTGCGCACCTCTACTTGGGATGTGGCTGTCGGGAGACAAGGTGACAAGTCATCTCGACTCCCCTCTTATCTCCTCTTCCCACAATCGCATACAAGATTTCCCACGCATCCCCCATACTCTGGAACTCTCTACCCCAATATATCAAGCTCTCGCCTACCATGGAAACCTTCAAAAAGAACCTGAAGACCTAACTCTTCCGACAAGCCTACAACCTGCAGTTACCACCAATCCACAAAACCACTGCATGACCAGCTCTATCCTCACCTCCTGTCTCCTCACCCAAGCCTTGTAGATTGTGAGCCTTCCCTGGCAGGGTCCTCTCTCCTACCAGTCATGACTTGTATTGTTTAAGATTATTGTACTTGTTTTATATTATGTATACCCCTCCTCACATGTAAAGCGCCATGGAATAAATGGCGCTATAATAAATAATAATAAGGTGCCATACGGTGCTAGCTGCTATGGTATACCCATACTCGGCACACACACAGACATTATTGAAGACATCATAAAGTTTTATTCATTTATTTTTTTAAAGAAACTATCTAAAGAGAGGAAACATATAATTCCAATTGCTAAAAATTGTTTGTATTCATATACCGGTAATTGTTAAAAAAAAAATACAAAATAAAAATAGAGATGTTTCATACACATTTCAAAGCAGGTTTCATTCAGACCATAACTTACCTAATGTGAGTGATTTATGCGTTGAACAAAATACTATTGCAACTGTGTCTGCTGGTGTGAAGCCAGTGTTTTTACTGCAAGAAAACAAAGTATAAATTACTAAAGTTTAAAAGCACATATACAAAGCAAAAGGAAACATTTTCAACCATTAAAATGTGTTGCATTAGAAAAGCCAAGCATAGTCCTAATTCATTGAATTACACTTTTTTTTTTTGTGTTGCACAAAAGAATCATTCTCAGCAGCGCATCACCCTGTATTATTAGGTGGACTCATGGTGCTGACAATGGCAGCCTTTGTGCACTGAACAATCTGTTAGGCTGTTCTAGGAGTGTTTTTGCTGTGTTTTTTTCCAGAGCGGAAATGACACAAAAACGCTAGGGAATCCTTATGCCAGCTAATTCAATGAGAATCCTAAAGTGCTGTACACATGATCAGTATATTTCCTTGAGTAGTTGCAAGGCGTTTTTTCTGCAGTATGTCAATTCTTTGTGCAGATTTATAGCATTTTTCACCCAATGACTTCAAATGAGTCTGTCAAATCCGCAGCAAAAACGCAGGTATAAAAATGTTTGCGAATTTCCTGAGTTTTTGCTTGTGTCTTTATGGACTTCCTATGGTGTTTCCCACGCTATCTGTGGGAACCGGCGGTTCTGATCAGCAGTAATGCTACCGCTGGTAAGATCGTTACCACTGTCACAGCACTGCTGGGTCATGCTGTTATATCAGCGTGACCCTGCAGCTGTGACCTGTGGTAAAAAGTTTACTGAAGGTC
This sequence comes from Ranitomeya variabilis, assembly GCF_051348905.1. NCBI lineage: Eukaryota > Metazoa > Chordata > Amphibia > Anura > Dendrobatidae > Ranitomeya > Ranitomeya variabilis. The sequence continues at coordinate 956,908,511 of NC_135232.1, forward strand.
AGCAGGCGTTGGCTGACGAGACTACTACTCCAATCAGCCGACACCTGATGTCACTGATAACAGTAATAGCAGGCGCCGCTGATGGGGAAAGTCAGCTGGCACCTGTGCTCAAACTTAAAATAAACAAAAAAAAAACATGTAAAATAATTAAATTCATATTCAAATAAAAATAAAAAACAGATTATACTGACCTAATAACAAATCCCTGATGCCATTGTCTATTATAAAAAATGTAAAATAAAATAAACATACTCACTTAACTCCCAATTCACGATGCCCATGTCTTCTATAAACAATCAAAATAATAAACAACAATATACTCTCCTGTCCGCCATTAGTCCATGTAATCTAGAGTGTCCCATGTACTTCTCACTTGTGACTGCTCTAACTGGCCACCGGCTACACATTGATAGGAGCGTCATCGCTCCCGCAGTATATAGCGCTGAGCTGAAATGAGAGAGGATACACGAGTTCATCAACTGATGAGTTTCGGTGATCTCACTTATGGCCCCACAGCTGCGGGAGAAGTGAGATCACCTGAGATCTGCAGTTAATAAACTCCAGTGAACTTTCTCAGTGCTACGCACTGCAGGAGCGATTACCTCCTGTGTCAGTGTGTAGCCGGCTGTCCTTGAGAGCAGTCACAACAGTGACTGCTCTCAAAGTCATAAGGATCGTCGTGGAACATTATGGATTATTTTCTTCTAGGTGGACAGGTGCAGTATATTGTTGTTTATTATTTTATTTTTATTACAGGAGACCATGGCTTCAGTGGATTGGGCGATGACGTGAATATGTTTTAATTTAGATTCAGTAAAGCAGTCTGTCATTATTTCAAATAAAGGACTTTATTCTAGGCGTGTTTTTTTTTTTATAATATCACTATGGGGTTAGTAATGTGGGCATGCTATAGACGCCTCTCCCTTACTAACCTCTGGTTTTGATGTCATCTGGCAATACAAAGGTGATATCAACCCAACTCTGCACCAGGGCAAGTGGGAAGAGCGAGTCTAAGCGCTAGATTTGGAGCATCCTATTGATGCACCATTTCTGGGGCGGCTGAGAGCTGATGTTCTTAGTCAGTGAGGGGGCCAATAACCATTGCCCCTTCCTAGGCTATTTATATCAGCCCACAATGGTCTGCCTAACCTTTTCTCATTAGAATTTATAGGGGAATCCTATGTCTTTTTTCTGGGGTCCCCCCTGTAAACTAGCTAGGCTAAGAAAACAGCTGTGAGCTGATATTAATAGCCTGGTAACCTTTATGGCTACTGGCTCCTTCCCAGAATATTAACATCAGCCACCAGCCGTTGGCTTTCCCTCTATTGGATCTGAAAATTATGCGGATGCCCACGCAATTTTTATTTTCTTTATATAAAAATTAACAGGTATCGTGTGGTGCACGCTGATTTCTGACAGTTGCTGTTTAGTTACAGCCTATGTAAGTTCATTCTGTTAAGGCTCCCACATAAGCTGTTGACAGTGTGTGTGTGTGTGTGTGTGTGTGTGTGTGTGTGTGTGTGTGTGTGTGTGTGTGTGTGTGTGTGTGTGTATTGAACTCTTTACTTACAGGTTTAGTAATGAGGATGTCTGGCTGAGACTTTTCATTACTAAACCTTGGGCTTGGTGTCAATCCCATTATCCTGATGCCACTGCATCAGAATGACAAAGAAGGTGTTGAACCAAGAAATGACATCACAAAACATTTTTTAAAAATATCTACTATATAATTGTCTAAGGGTCACTTCCGTCTGTCTGTCTGCCACAGAAATCCCAAGTCGCTGATTGGTCGCGGCAAAACAGCCACGACCAATCAGCGACGGGCACAGTCCGGCGGCAAAATGGCTGCTCCTTACTCCCCGCAGCCAGTGCCGGCTCCATACTCCCCTCCAGTCAGCGCTCACACAGGGTTAATGGCAGCATTAATGGACCGCGTTATGCTATTAACCCTGTGTGACCAACTTTTTTACTATTGATGCTGCCTATGCAGCATCAATAGTAAAAAGATCTAATGTTAAAAATAATAAAAAATTAAAAATAGTTATATGCTCACCGTCCGTCGGCCCCTCGGATCCAGAACCGGCCTTTCCCGCTCCTCGCGACGCCCCGGTGACTGCTCCATGCATTGCGATCTCGCGAGACCGCAATGCACTCTTGGGACCGGAGTGTGTGAGGAGCATCGGTAAACGCTTCGTCTGGAACTGGGGGCCAAGGGAAGGTGAGTATATAACTACTTTTTATTTTAATTCTTTTTTTTTTTTTTAACAGGGATATGATGCCCACATTGCTATATACTACGTGGGCTGTGCAATATACTACGCGGGCTGTGCAATATACTACGCGGGCTGTGCAATATACTACGCGGCCTGTGCAATATACTACTCGGCATGTGCAATATACTACGCGGCCTGTGCAATATACTACGTGGGCTGTGCAATATACTACGTGGGCTGTGCAATATACTACGTGGGCTGTGTTATACACTACGTGGGCTGTGTTATATACTGCGTGCGTGGGCTGTTATAAACTATGTGGCTGTGTTATATGCTATGTGGGCTGTTATGCACTCCGTGGGCTGTGCTATATACTACGTGGCTGTGCTATATACTCCGTGGGCTGTGCTATATACTACGTGGGCTGTGCTATATACTACGTGGGCTGTGCTATATACTACGTGGGCTGTGCTATATACTACGTGGGCTGTGCTATATACTACGTGGCTGTGCTATTTACTACGTGGGCTGTTATATACTACGTGGCTGTGCTATATACTACGTGGCCGGCTGTGAACAATCAGCGACAGGTGCAGTCCGGATCCTGTGTATTCAATGTATTATTCTAAAATCTTCATAAATAAACTACATACATATTCTAGAATACACGATGCGTTAGAATCGGGCTACCATCTAGTTTTTTATATATATTTCAAAAAAGAATTAATTGCTGTGCAAAAATGCATGCAAAACCAAAAAAACATGGCAAAAAGCACGTTTTGCTGCTAAGAGATGCAGAAATTTCTGCAAGCAAATACTCAACATGTGCACATAGCCTTACAGATCCTTCTCTGCATAGCTGAAACGGTGCCTGCCTGTTTAAATGGCCACTAACCAGTAAACACTTTGTCGGTCGGCAATTTACCACTGCGCACCGTGCAGTGCAAATCAACTCTTAATTTTGAGATTTTTAGTGAATGTTGCCGTGACCTTGATTTGATTAATTGCAGCAAAGCCTACACAGAGGAGTAGACTTTTGAGACATTTGGAAATAGTGGGTTTTAAAAACGTATGATCTTCATGAACCGACTTTTTCCATTAACTAGATGACTGTAGGAGACTTAATGTCAGATTTGTAAAGTACATATCATATTTTCTACTGTGTGTAAGCCAATAAAGGAGCATTTTGCTTGTTCAATGGATGATTGGCAGCCTAGATAACAATCTATCACAATTTCATAACTTCTGTTTATAACGGAAACCTGAGCCCGATTCATTGTACATGATCCATGTAGTGAAAGGTTGACTTCACTGTCTTATGCAGAGGTCATTTAGGGCTACAGCACAGTATCTTTTTTCCTTGCAGGCAAGAATATTGTAGCACATGGTGTTCTCCTAGCTAAAATGCAGATTTGGTCATGGAGGATTGTGTGACCAGATCTGTCCATCAGCCTCCTCTAAATAGAAAGGAAGCATTTCCATATGAGATGATTTACAATTGGAGGCGGCTAATGGACAGGTGTGCTCATCCTTTAGCAGCCAATGTACGGACAGATGTGCTGGTCAGTTTGTGAAGAAAGCTGCACTAAACAGAAAATGGTCAACCTCTAAGTAAAACACAGAAATGAATCATTACTCCAAGGTTAATTAGCCAAGCCAGAAAATGTATGCAGATTCTGGACTAGATGGGAACTCCATCTGGCTGGGAAGTGAAGATGCAGTGTCAAAGCTCGCAGTATTTTGCATCATGTTAGTGTGTCATTTTTTAGGCCCAAAGACTGCCCGCAGATGGAGACTTATTAATGGAGAATTAATACAATCGGAAGTGTTTGTTGGGAGTTTTATGGCTCTAAGGACAAAGTGTCTAAACATACCTGCCAGGATGCAACTACGATTGGCGGGTATTCTACTATTCATTAGAATCGAACAAGTCTGCAAAACCTGCAAATAGTGCATGCGTCCCAGCAAGAGTGTGCATATGCTATGCCATCAGCGCTGCTCACTCAATACAGAAGTGAGCGAAACCAGACAACCCCTTTAAATCTAGATGAAGCGCTTAATTATTTCAGCAAGCATTTATCTAAGCAGTATATAAATTATTATGTGATGGGAACAATACTGTGCTGATGTTATGGTATTTGGGCAACATCTACATGAATTGACAATTTCCATAAAAATGACCAACATTGAACTTACCTAGTAGAAAACAGGAATGTTAAAAGCATAAATGCCAGCTGGATAAAAAATACTGAAAGAGAGATAAACAGGTGATGGCACAAATTTTATCAGGGACACGCACATGTACATACGTACATACTGCCGCTACATACTGTAAATTAAAACGTCATGAAAATTCAGTAGGACCTTATGACCTCAGCAAGGAACATGACACCCGTGCCGTGAGATTATGGGCTCTATTCTAACAAGCTTACAAAGTCACCTGTTATATATACAGTTGTGCTCAAAAGTTTACATACCCCGGCAGAATTTTTGCTTTCTTGGCCTTTTTTCAGAGAATATGAATGATAACAGCATAACTTTTTCTCCACTCATGGTTAGTGGTTGGGTGAAGCCATTTATTGTCAAACTACTGTGTTTTCTCTTTTTAAATCATAATGACAACCCAAAACATCCAAATGACCCTGATCAAAAGTTTACATACCCCATTTCTTAATACCGTGTATTGGAGCTGATAAAAAGAAAAAAGAAAAAGCTAATCCTCCCCTCCCGTGCCATTCCAGCAGTGTCGGTACTCACATCCCTGGGGCTCTCGTGCAGTTATTACGACACGTGACCTCTGTCATCGCCTTCGTGAATTGAACAGGAAGATGAAGAGACAGAGCAGCCGCAGACCTGACTTCCTGTTCATGTTCAATTTGACAGTGATGCCAGTGCTGATTGGGCGCCAGGCTCACGTGTCGTAATCGCATGAGGGCCCCAGGAACGTGAGTGCCGACACCACGGGAACAGCTCCGGCACAGGAAGGGAATATAATCAGTTTTATTTTATAGGGGTCAATCATTTCGATCAAGAAGGGGTTGCCCTAGTAGTAGACAACCCCTTTAATACCAATTTGGTGATAACTTTGTATTCCTTCTTTTGGGCTATGGAATAAACAAGTTACAGCAATTCTGGCATGGTTTGAGTTATGCTCGGTTTAGGATAAATAACATGATCATTGTATAATTTGTGTTATCGTCAATTTTTTTTTTTTTTTCATTTTATAACTTTTAGCCACTTTAGGTATTTTGTAAAGGGGGAAAAAAAAAAATCTTATTTGGGATTTTTTATCCCAATATTCATATGGCAATGTATTCCTTGATATGTCCAACTGCTTAGATGTAATTGCTAATAACTGCACTATGTAAGGTGTTAAATGGTGGGATCTTAGATTCTGGCTTTTGTAGCAGAGTATGTGTTATAGCTGACACCTGGTGTTAATGGTGTAAGCTCGGAGGCTGAGTCATTGTAACACTGTACAATTATGTCTCTGACACCAAGTACCAGCTGCCATCACCATAACTGTACAGAACAGGGCAGTAAGTGGGTTAGCTATTCAAAATTCAACGCTTTTTACAGTTTGCATATAGAATTAGTGACTAGTTTGGCACTTTTGGAAATACATTTCATTAATGTACTGATCCTTCGTTATAACCTGTGTCTTCGTCCAGAGCAGCAGTCACAATACTCCAAATGTCAAAGCTAAAACTTTCCAGCATTCCTCACTAGTTTAGCATCTCTGCAGAGGGAAGCGAAGACTACTCTCACATTCACGTTACATTGTTTGGTGTAAAGTCTCCCCCTGTAAGAGCTCGACTAAGCTGTAAGGATGTAGTTTGCTATGACAGAAATGAGAAAAAAAAAGTTCCATCTACTTCACGCAGATTTGAACAAGTGCCATTATTTTTGCTGCTGTTAAAGTTGATGGCAGTGAGGCCTGATGTGCCAAATTTATCAAAAATACTTGCAGTCATAACTGTGTTGCAAATTATTTTGATAAATTAGCCAGGCTTGGGTTGTCCACTCCTGGGTACATTTTCAGAAAGAAACTGTGTCAAGTGCACACTGGTAGGTTTCGGCTATGCCTGCCAGCTCCAGCTGTTGTCACACGACCGCAAGTATGAGATTTGCCGCTACACTCAATGTTCTATTGAGCAAGCACAGAGACTCTAATCGGCACATGATATGGTCGCGGGATAACCACTGGAACCGGCACGCATAGCCAAAACCTAACAGTGTGCACATTACTTGACAAAAACTTACTCGGGGATGGACAACCCCCTTAACTTAAATAAAATAATTCCACTTTTGATAAATTTGGGCTAGTCATTGATAATTCATAGGCAGCATACCACCGGCTGGGTAGATTTGCAGGAAACCATAGACAAATACATTTTTTCCCTTTCATTACGAATAAACATTGCTTGTAATGGAGCAATTAACACAATACGTATTAGCATATGATTATTTATACCATGTAGGTTCAGATATGACTTTTCTAGGCAGTAGATGATATATAGGATTGCCTAGTTGGCACTATAATCAGATCTCAATACCTTAACTTTGATAAATGTTTAATATAAAAAAGTAAAGAAAGTGCACTCACTGATAAATATAATCACAACCAGACTGAAGGTGTCCAGATCAATATTTGGGTTAGAAAACGTATCACAAAAGGTTGTGTAGATGATCATGAGAAGGACACAGCTGCTAATGGCACCAAATGGCGGCTTCTTCCTCTCCAACCAGTCCTTGATGTACCTCCGCACAATCTGCAAGAGAGGAGCCAACAGGTTGTCTCTTCCAGAGCTCGCAGTACAAGGAAACGCAAAGTGAACTTGACAGCAGAAAGACATAAAGAGGAGTGAATAATTCCGATGACTGCCACAGCGGATTTCAAAAGCTTCCCAGCCGCTATAGTCTTATTCTGGGGAATTTAACAATTTTAGTGCAACTTCCACTGGGCACCTATAATGAGAGTATATTTTCAAATGAATCAAATCTATCCTTAATTATGTCAAATGTTCTTTGCTGGCTGTCACCGAGACAAGCCCATTAAGACTCCCTGATGTTTATCTCCTCTGCTGATACTAATGGATGTGTGTAATTATCACAATCCCTCTTGCATCAACAGACAATTCTGAGTGCAACTTCAGGAACCTTAAAATTGTGACATCTTCAGGAATTTCACGACGGTGGATAATCGAAAGTGATCCATGGAACACGTTAATATTTAAAAAGCCAGGAATGCGCCAGAAGTTTTTAATTAAATTATAACTTATGCTTGAAAAGCAAAAGTGTATGTGTTGGGGGAGATTAAATAATTCAGGGTCTGAATATCTAGAGTTTTCATGAATCTAAAGATAAATGCCATTTGATTTTTTTTATTTCCCCTCCCCAAAAAAATGCAGGAAAAAGAATTAATCACCACCTGAGTAATTAACTAGGGGGTGGCGAGATGTAATGGCTTTAAAAAGTGAAAGCGGAGCATTATAATCTGTAAATGGTGTAGGTGAGATGATATAAACTGTGAAAAGAAACCTCGACATACAGCAGTCATCCGAAAGCTGAATTAAGGCTGTGCAGCATGGGAGACTTCATGCCACTACATAAATGCAGTAAGTGGGTGCTACTGCATACACAGCAATGTATGTTACACACAGCATGTCACCGCATTTAAAGGGAATCTGTCAGCAGGTTTTCGCTATCTCATCTGAGAGAAGGATAATGTAGGAAGAAAGATCCCAATTCCAGCGATGCATCACTTAGTATACTGGGTGCAGCAGATGTGATGTTTAAATGCTGCATGTAGCAGAGCTCAGAAAGCTAGCTGCACCCACCCACACCCCTGATTAACGGCTTTCTGTGTAACATTGTATATGAACGGTAAGATGCCAGTGATGGGGATGGAGTTGGACTAGGATGCACAGGAGTTGTAGTTTAAATCTACTGATAAAAACTCATTTTATTGAATAAACAGCACACAGCCTAATAAGAAATACATCCCTGAAATCAGTGTTTTAGCCCTTAGAACTTCATGCTACCCTCAGATTAAATAGCATAAACCTGCTGACAAATTCCCTTTACAGAGAACCTGCCATAAATACCGTATTTTCTGGTGTATAAGACGACTGGGCGTATAAGACGACCCCCAACTTTTCCATATAAAATATGGAGTTTGGGATATACTCGCCGTATAAGAAGTGGGTCATCCTATATGCCCAGTCGTCTTATACGGCGTGTGCGGTCCGGATGGTTCCCAGGGACTGGAGGAGAGTTGACTCTCCTTCAGGCCCTGGGATCCATATTCATGTAAAAAAAAAAAAAGAATAAAAAAAAAAAATATGGATATACTTACCCTCCGACGGCCCCCAGCTCTCAGCGGTGCAAGCGGAGGTCTCCGTTCCCAAGGAAGCATTGAGCGAAGGACCTTCCATTTCCAGCCTTCGCGCAATGCATCCTAGGGAACGGAGGCTGTCGCTTGCACCGCTGAGAGCCGGGGTGTTATGATCCGGTGGCCTAAGAGCAGCATGAGACGTACTCTGGAGAAGGTGGTACCTCTACTGACCGCAGACCCTGAACCTAACACCGCAACTAGAAGTAGCCGTGGAATGTAGCTAGCGCTCCCTAGACATCTCGACACAGCCGGAGGACTAATTACCCCTAGAGATAGAAAAGGGAAAACTATCTTGCCTCAGAGAAAATCCCCAAAGGATAGGCAGCCCCCCCACAAATATTGACTGTGAGAGGAGAGGGAAAAAACATACACAGACTGAAATGAGAATTTAGCAAAGGAGGCCACTTCTAGCTAAATAGAAAGGATAGGACACAGTACTATGCGGTCAGTATTAAAACACTAGAAAATATCCACCACAGAAAATACAAAAACTCCACAGCTAACTAAAGATATGGAGGGTATATCTGCATCTCCAGAGATACCAGCTTGGCTAAAAAAATCCTTATACAGACCAAGCTGGACAAGACAAAACATAGAAAAGAACTGAACAATAAGACCACAGCATGTGGACAGCAAAATCAAGGCCAGAACTTATCTTTGTTGAAAAGAACTGCAAAGCAGAAGAGACCAGGCAGGGATGTGAATCCTCCAGGAACAATGGACAACTGGCACTGACTAAAGGGTGAAGCAAGACTAAATAGCCCAGTCCAAATTGCAAAAAGTGAACACACCTGATAAATGCTGTGATTCAGAGACAGCAGCGCTACCACTTACAACCACCGGAGGGAGCCCAAGAGCAGAATTCACAACAGTACCCCCCCCCTTGAGGAGGGGTCACCGAACCTTCACCAGAGCCCCCAGGCCGATCCGGACGAGCCAAATGAAAGGCACGAACCAAATCATCAGCATGAACATCGGAGGCAACAACCCAAGAATTATCCTCCTGGCCATAACCCTTCCATTTGACAAGATACTGAAGCCTCCGCCTCGAAAAACGAGAATCCAAAATCTTCTCAACCACATACTCCAACTCCCCATCAATCAACACCGGGGCAGGAGGATCAACAGAGGGAACAACGGGCACCACATATTTCCGCAACAAAGATCTATGAAAAACATTATGGATGGAAAAAGAGGCTGGAAGGGCCAAACGAAAAGACACTGGATTGATAATCTCAGAAATCCTATAAGGGCCAATAAACCGAGGCTTAAACTTAGGGGAAGAAACCTTCATAGGGACAAGACGGGAAGACAACCAGACCAAATCCCCAACCCGAAGCCGGGAACCAACACAGCGAAGAAGGTTAGCAAAACGCTGAGCCCCCCTGAGACAACACCAAATTGTCAACAACATGAGCCCAAATTTGCTGCAACCTGTCAACCACAGACTCCACCCCAGGACAATCAGAAGGCTCAACCTGCCCTGAAGAAAAACGAGGATGAAAACCAGAGTTACAAAAGAAGGGTGAAACCAAGGTAGCAGAACTAGCCCGATTATTAAGGGCAAACTTGGCCAATGGTAAGAAAGCCACCCAATCATCCTGATCAGCAGACACAAAGCATCTCAAATAAGTTTCCAAAGTCTGATTAGTTCGCTCGGTTTGGCCATTTGTCTGAGGATGAAATGCGGAAGAAAAAGACAAATCAATCCCCACTGGACAGCGGTCAGGTTTATCAGCCTAAAATTTCTGAAGAACCCGTCGTAAATCAGGGGAGATGGCAGAAAGAATCACCCCTTCCTTCAGAATATGTACCGGCTCAAGGACCCCAGGAGAATCAGGCAAAAAGCTCCTAGAGAGGGCATCAGCCTTAACATTCTTAGAACCCGGAAGATACGAGACCACAAAATCAAAACGGGAGAAAAACAAGGACCATCAGGCCTGTCTAGGATTCAGCCGTTTGGCAGACTCGAGATAAATCAGATTCTTATGATCGGTCAAGACCACAATACGGTGCTTGGCCCCCTCAAGCCAATGTCGCCACTCCTCAAATGCCCACTTCATAGCCAACAACACACGATTGCCGACATCATAATTGCGTTCCGCAGGCGAAAACTTTTGAGAAAAGAAGGCACACGGTTTCATCAAGGAACCATCAGAATTCCTCTGAGACAAAACGGCCCCTGCCCCAATCTCAGAAGCGTCAACCTCAACCTGAAAAGGAAGAGAAACATCTGGCTGACGCAACACAGGGGCAGAAGTAAAACGGCGTTTAAGCTCCTGAAAGGCAGAAACAGTCGCAGAGGACCAATTCGTAACATCAGCGCCTTTCTTCGTCAAATCGGTCAGGGGTTTAACCACACTGGAGAAGTTGGCAATGAAACGGCGACAAAAATTAGCAAAGCCCAAAAATTTCTGAAGGCTCTTCATGGATGTGGGCTGGATCCAATCATGAATGGCCTGAACCTTAACCGGATCCATTTCTATAGATGAGGGAGAAAAAATGAAGCCCAAAAAAGAAACCTTATGTACTCCAAAGAGGCACTTAGACCCCTTCACAAACAAGGCATTATCACGAAGGATCTGAAATACCATCCTGACTTGTTTCACATGAGACTCCCAATCATCTGAAAAAATCAAAATATCATCCAAATATACAATCATGAATTTATCAAGATAATTCCGAAATATATCATGCATGAAGGACTGAAACACAGATGCGAGCATTAGAGAGTCCCGAATGGCATCACAAGGTATTCAAAATGGCCTTCGGGCGTATTAAACGCAGTTTTCCATTCGTCACCCTGCTTAATACGAACCAGATCATATGCCCCTCGAAGGTCAATCTTAGTAAACCAACTAGCCCCCTTAATCCTAGCAAACAGATCAGAAAGCAAAGGCAAAGGGTATTGGAATTTGACCGTGATCTTATTCAAGAGGCGATAATCAATACAGGGTCTCAAGGAGCCATCTTTTTTGGCAACAAAAAAAAACCCTGCTCCCAATGGTGAAGAAGATGGCCGAATATGCCCCTTCTCCAAGGACTCCTTAACATAGCTCCGCATGGCGGTATGTTCTGGCACAGACAGGTTGAAAAGTCGGCCCTTAGGAAACTTACAGCCTGGAATCAAGTCAATAGCACAATCACAGTCCCTATGCGGTGGAAGGGAACTGGACTTGGGCTCATTGAATACATCCTGGAAATCTGACAAAAACTCAGGAATTTCAGAAGAGGGGGAGGAGGCAATTGACATCATAGGAACGTCACCATGAACCCCCTGACAACCCCAACTAGTCACAGACATAGATTTCCAATCTAATACCGGATTATGCACCTGTAACCATGGGAAACCCAGCACAATAGCATCATGCAAATTATGCAACACCAGAAAACGACAATCTTCCTGATGGGCTGGCGCCATGCACATGGTCAGCTGTGTCCAAAACTGAGGTTTATTTTTAGCCAACGGTGTAGCATCAATGCCCCTCAAAGGAATAGGACTCTGTAAAGGCTGCAAGGGGAAACCACAACGTCTGGCAAATTCTAAGTCCATTAAATTTAGAGCGGCGCCTGAATCCACAAATGCCATGACAGAAAATGACGATAATGAGCAGATCAGGGTCACAGATAACAGAAATTTAGGTTGTACAGTACTGATGGTAACAGAACTAGCGATTCTCTTGGTACGCTTAGGGCAATCAGAAATAACATGAGCAGAATCGCCGCAGTAAAAACACAACCTATTCTGACGTCTGAATCCTTGTCGTTCAGCTCTAGACACAATCCTATCACACTGCATAGGCTCAAGACTCCGCTCGGAAGACAATGCCATAGTGTGCACAACTCTGCGCTCGCGCAAGCGCCGATCAATCTGAATGGCCAGAGACACAGAATCACTCAGACCAGCAGGCGTGGGGAACCCCACCATAACATCTTTAACGGATTCAGAAAGACCCTTTCTGAAGATTGCCGCCAAGGCATCCTCATTCCATTTAGTCAGTACAGACCATTTTCTAAACTTCTGGCAATATGATTCTGCCGCTTCTTGACCCTGAGACAGGGCCAACAAGGTCTTCTCAGCATGATCCACTGAATTAGGTTCGTCATACAATAACCCAAGCGCCTGAAAAAAGGTGTCTACATTAAGCAACGCCGGATTCCCAGGTTCCAGGGCAAATGCCCAATCCTGGGGGTCACCACGCAGCAGAGATATAATAATTTTAACCTGCTGGATGGGATCACCAGAGGAACGGGGTTTCAGAGCAAAAAACAGTTTACAGTTATTTTTAAAGCTCAGAAATTTGGACCTATCCCCAAAAAACAAATCAGGAGTTGGAATTCTAGGCTCTAAAACTGGAGTCTGAACGATATAATCGGAAATACCCTGTACTCTAGCAGCAAGTTGATCCACACGAGAAGCCAATCCCTGAACATCCATACCAGCGCCGAACTCCTGAGCCACCCAAAGGCAAAGAGGGAAGAGAAAAATAAAAACACAACAGACTACAGAAAAAAAAATGGCTCAGCACTTTCCTTCCCTTCTTCTGAGATGCGGTTAACTCATTGTTGGCCAGTTGTACTGTTATGATCTGGTGGCCTAAGAGCAGCATGAGACGTACTCTGGAGAAGGTGGTACCTGTACTGACCGCAGACCCTGAACTTAACACCGCAACTAGAAGTAGCCGTGGAATGTACCTTTCACTCCCTAGACATCTCGACACAGCCGGAGGACTAATTACCACTAAAGATAGAAACGGGAAAACTATCTTGCCTCAGAGAAAATCCCCAAAGGATAGACAGCCCCCCACAAATATTGACTGTGAGAGGAGAGGGAAAAAACATACACAGACTGAAATGAGAATTTAGCAAAGGAGGCCACTTCTAGCTAAATAGAAAGGATAGGACAGAGTACTATGCGGTCAGTACTAAAACACTAGAAAATATCCATCACAGAAAATACAAAACTCCACAGCTAACTAAAGATATGGAGGGTATATCTGCATCTCCAGAGATACCAGCTTGGCTAAAAAAATCCTTATACAGACCAAGCTGGACAAGACAAAAACATGGAAAAGAACTGAACAATAAGACCACAGCATGTGGACAGCAAAATCAAGGCCAGAACTTATCTTTGTTGAAAAGAACTGCAAAGCAGAAGAGACCAGGCAGGGATGTGAATCCTCCAGGAACAATGGACAACTGGCACTGACTAAAGGGTGAAGCAAGACTAAATAGCCAAGTCCAAATTGCAAAAAGTGAACACACCTGATAAATGCTGTGATTCAGAGACAGCAGCACTACCACTTACAACCACCGGAGGGAGCCCAAGAGCAGAATTCACAACACCGGGGGCCGTCGGAGGGTAAATAAATCCATATTTTTTTTTGTTACTCATTTTTTTTTTACACTAATATGGATCCCAGGGCCTGAAGGAGAGTCTCCTTTCCTCCAGACCCTGGGAACCATCCAGGACCGCTCCCTGCACACGCCGTACCTGGCATATAAGACGACCCCTGACTTTTGAGACGATTTTCAGGGGTTAAAAAGTCATCTTATACGCCGAAAAATACGGTATGTATTTTTTTTTACCCTTGTGTAAATGCTACTGTTCTGAATATGACACTGTTAAAATATTATTGTCCCTGCGCCTCTCTGTCCCTGAGACATTGTACCCCTCTTTCCAATTAGAAAATTGATTCCCTTCAGACAGCATTCACACTGTAGCTTAAAGAGAATCTGTCAGCAGGTTTTTGTTACCTCATTCGAGAACAGCCTGATGTAGGCAAAGAGAAGCTGAATCAGGCGATGTATCACTTATGGTAGATTACTGGGTGCAGCCAATCTGGTCCAATTAGCATTTTTAGATTTAGCAATGAAGCAGAGCTGAGAAAGCTAACCCCGCCCACACCAGGAGCTCTATATACAAAGTCCATAGCACCTGGTACATCATTGTAAGCAAACAAAACCTCGGAGCTTGATAATAGAGATATCGCTGAAATCTGTGTTTTAACCCTTACAGCATGTGGTCTTTAAATTACATAACAAAAACCTGCTGACAGATTCCATTTAAATCCAAACAGCCCTGTATCACTGCAGTCTTTCCACTGTTACCCAGCAAAATCATTTTATCTTGCAGGGAAACAAGTGTTTCACCTGCAAAACCAATCATTGGTCAGGTGTTTCCTTGCAAGATTAAGTGATGCTGCAGGAAAACAACAGAAAGACCACAGTGGCACAGGGCAGGTGAGGTCTGTGTCCGCTGTGTGAGTGACGCCTTATGTAATTGGGTGCGGTCCTTAAGAAGATTCTCATAGACTAAATAGAATTACATACAAGGTAGAAGGGCCATATTTCAGGGATGGAGAGACACATGACAAATAAAAAAACAATGCAATGTTCAGGAGAACAGTGGTATTTATACCAGGTAAATAAAATACACTATGCCCACCATGTGGGAAGTAAGCGGACCATGTGCAGTTGGCACCCAGGGTGGAGGAGAGGAGGACTCTCCTCCAGGCCCTGGGAACCATATCCCCTTCATGACCTTGGGATTTTCCTTTTTTCTGTGTTCGTTTTTCGCTCCCCTCCTTCCAAGAGCCATAACTTTTTTATTTTTCCGTCAATATGGCCATGTGAGGGCTTATTTTTTGCGAAACAAGTTGTACTTTTGAACAACATCATTGGTTTTAGCATGTCGTGTACTAGAAAACTGGAAAAAAATACCAAGTGCGGTGAAATTGCAAAAAAAGTGCAGTCCCACACTTGTTTTTTGTTTGGCTTTTTTACAAGGTTCACTAAATGCTAAAAGTGACCTGCCATTATGATTCTACAGGTCATTACAAGTTCATAGACACATAACATGACTAGGTTGTTTTTTATCTAAGTGGTGAGAAAAAATTCCAAACTTTGCTGAAAAAAAAATAAAAAAATAAAAAATTTGCACAATTTTCCGATACCCGTAGCGTCTCCATTTTTCATGACCTGGGGTCGGTTGAGGGCTTATTTTTTGCGTTCCGAGCTGGCGTTTTTAATGATACCATTTAGGTGCAGATACGTTCTTTTGATCGCCCGTTATTGCATTTTAATGTAATGTCGCGGCGACCAAAAAAACGTAATTCTGGCGTTTCTAACTTTTTTCTCGCTACGCTGTTTAGCGATCAGGTTAATGCTTTTTTTTTCTATTGATAGATAGGGCGATTCCGAATGCGGCGATACCAAATATCTGTAGGTTCGATTTTTTTTTCTATTGATTTATTTTGAATGGGGTGAAAGGGGGGTGATTTAAACTTTTATATTTTTATTTTTATTTATTTTTATTTTTTTACTTTTGCCATGCTTCAATAGCCTTAGGAGGCTAGAAGCTGGCACAACGCGATCGGCTCTGCTACATAGCAGCGATCTGATGTTCGCTGCTATGCAGCAGAAATGCAGGTGTGCTATGAGCGCCGACCACAGGGTGGCGCTCACAACTACCAGGGATCAGTAACCATAGAGGTCTCAAGGACCTCTATGGTTACAATGCAGAAGCATCGCTGACCCCCGATCATGTGACGGGGGTCAGCGATGCGCTCATTTCCGGCCGCCCGGCTGGAAGCGCCGGTTAAATGCCGCTGTCTGCGTTTGACAGCGGCATTTAACTAGTTAATAGCGGCGGGTGAATTGCGATTTCACCCGCCGCTATTGCGGGCACATGTCAGCTGTTCAAAACAGCTGACATGTCCCGGCTTTGATGCGGGCTCACCGCCGGAGCCCTGCATCAAAGCGGGGTATCTGACCTCGGACGTACTATCCCGTCCGAGGTCAGAAAGGGGATATACCTGTAAAAAAGAAAAAAAAAAAAAAAAAAAAGAATTAAAATAAACAATCGTGATATTCTCACCTTCCGGCGGCCCCAGCAGCCTTCCCGATCCTCTTGATGCTTCCGTTCCCAAGAATGCTTTGCGGTAATGACCTGTGATGACGTAGCGGTCTCGCGTGATGCTACATCATCTGGGGTCATTGCCGCGAGGCATTACTGGAAACGGAAGCATCGAGAGGAGCGGGAAGGCTGCCGGGGCTACCGGAAGGTGAGAATATCACGATTTTTTATTTTTTTTAATTATTTTTAGCATTAGATCTTTTTACTATTGATGCTGCATAGGCAATATCAATAGTAAATAGTTGGTCACACTTGTCAAACACTATGCTTGACAAGTGTGACCAACCTGTCAATCAAATCAAAAACTCTAGCATTCTGCAAGCTAATTACACTTGTAAAACGCTAGTGTTTAGAGGGAAAACGCATGCCAATTCCGCAAGCATTTTACTCGCGGCACAGTTGCGGAATTGCCATGGAAATTTCTGTGGCAATTTGAGACGTGTGCACATAGCCTTAGGCTATGTGCCCACATTGCAGAATAGAAGCAGATTTTTCCTCATCAAAAACGCACACCCTTGCCAGGGAAAATGCATGCGGATTTTGATGCGTTTTTTAAGCACAAATAAAGTTGGGACAAAAACTGTGTTTTTTTTTACAGTAGGAACAGTTCGATGGGAAATACTGCTCCCATCGAGATGATCCTGTTGATACTAAAGGGGAACAGACATAGGCCGATGGGAGTAGTAGTCTCATCGGCCTATGTCTAGTTACACACATACACCGCAAATAGAACACACACACACACACATCCAGCGCCATGCGATCATACCAGTCCATACCAGATCATACCAGCCATCATCCAGGAAGACGGGAATGATCTGGGATTCTCGTCTTCCTGGATTATGGGATGGCATGCCCATGATGTCACTTCCCATTTGCGGTGGTTTTGCTTTACAAAACCGAGACAAATGCGCTTGAAATCCGCAAACATTTTTAATATTTGCAGATTTCAAGCGTTCCAATACAAGTCTATGGCGGCGGAATTGCTGTGATTCCGGAAAAATAAATGAACATGCTGCATATTTTACCGCAATGTGATTCAGCTGCGGAAAAATACGCAGCATGGGCACAGCAATTACGGAATGCAATTAAAATTAATGGGATGCGTTTTGTTAGCGTTTTTTAAGCGTTTCCACAGCGGAAAAACACGGCAAAAGCGCTTAAAAAACGAAACGTGGGCACACAGCCTTAGGGCTCCTACTCACTTACGAGCAACTCGGATGAGTCTCGCATGTTTAAAACCAGGCTCTGCACCCGGCACTCAGATCGGAGTGTGCGCCCCATAGGAATACATGCAGCCGCACACTCCGCTCCTCTGTGCCAGGTGCCGTGCCAGGGTATTGCCGTGCGAGACTCATCAGAGTCTCGCGCAAGTGAGTAGGAGCCCTTACCATAACTCTTGGTTCCAGATAGCTCAAGATTATTGGTGCAAGATAATCAGCTTTGCAAAACACGTACCCACAGTGAAAAGGTTAGTCATCGGATACCAATAATTTGGGACATCAGAAACCAAAAAGAAAGGTACAAACACATCTGTATGCAAGCATTAACAAATAACAAGAGTTTACACAGTTCATCAGGTTATACAAAAAACACCGTTTTCATCAACCTAATTGGTAAAGGTGCACAATACACATCTGTGTTTCAGATCCGTCATACTAATGGACTCACAAGCTCCTAAACTTTCCCTTCCCTAAATGTAGCATTTAAAAAAATGCAAATCGTAAATATGGATATAATTAAAGAAGTTTTCAGGTTTCCGAAAATCTCTAAAAAAAATTAAAAATAAAATAAATAAAAAATTAAACCTGGATTTACTCACCCTCTAGCTGAGTCTCCCTTACTGCCCTGGTCTCTGTTTGTCTGCAGCAATGATGTGACGTCAACAGAGCTGCAGGCGATCACTGAGGTCAGTGGCCCTGAATATGTAAATAGCATGAGTTGCTGAGCTTGGTGATCGGCTGCAGCACTGGCACGTGACATCAGCACAGTAAATAACAAAGACAGAGGCACCGGTAGAGAATCGGCACTGGACCCAAGCAGGATGAATAAAAGGCACAGTTAAAAAAAACAAACAAAAAACCTCACACAGTCGGATGTCTATGTAATGATTGTATATTAGCTATATTAAAAGTCTGAATCAGAAATCACAAATTCAAACCATGCATACAAGATAACATTTTCACCCAAGGACAAATGCTCGTGCCTCTGCAACTACTGCAAAACCACAATTTCCATGTTAAAAAGGTTTTTTTTGTGTTTTTAAGTATATATGGTATTATTGAAACGAAAATGTCCTATAGAAATTGAAAAAAAAAAAAAATGCAGCATGTGCACTACAGGCAAGTCTTCAAGAGGAACAAGAAGCTTGTTTAAACAAATTGGAAGCATTTTTATACCAAATTTGGAGTGAAAATCAAAGTTAAAAATCTCTGTGTGAACAAACCAAAACCCTTAGAATCTTCTTGATTTCCATGCCTTTTTTAAAGCTATATTGCAATCGTTAAAAAACTGCTTTTCAAAAGACCTGCAGTGTACATACGTGTAAGGCCAAATTCAGGCGTCCATGTATCACAGTATGACATCCTCATAGCCAGTCTTTTTTTAATAAAAAAAACATGAAAAAGGCCCTGCACTTCTACTATTTAATATGCAGATGAACAAATGCGTTGTGGCCAATATACAAATATTCATACACTGTGCGTCGGCACACTACGATTAATGTCTGGGCACATGGAGAGGTCAGTCATTAAGGACCATGCAATATAGAGGTACGCCTTGACGTGGAGGCAGGTACGGACTGGGGCTGAAATCCAGCCCTGGCATTTGAAATCACACAGGCCCATGCCCATGGGAATTTTTCTGAATATTTTCACGCTCGAGTTCATACCAGCAGGGGGCGCAGCACCGCAAGTCTAGGTAGCTACGTTCCCCTGCTTTCCATTCATTCCCCAGATTTTACAGGCAGGAGCACAGCTGCATTAGCAGAGCTCCTGGCTGTAAAATTATTTAACCCCTTCAGATGGATTTACAGCGTGGGACAAGACTGAACGACGGAAGGTATGGGATATTGTTGATTTTTTATTTTACCTTTGTTTCAGGTGACAAGGGTCTTCAATTGGATTGAGAGTATAATAAATTATTACAACACCATGTGTCTTTATTTCATTAAAATACTTTATTCCTAATGTGTGTGTTTTATTAACCATTTACTAGTATTGGATTAATAATGGATAGGTGTCTTATTGACACCTCTCCATTATTAACTAGGCTTAATGTCACCTTACAATAGCAAGGTGGCATTAACCCTTTATTACCCCATATCCCACCGCTACACGGGAGTGGGAAGGGAGTGGCCAAGTGCCAGAATAGGCGCATCTTCCAGATGTGCCTTTTCTGGGGTGGCTGGGGGCAGATGTTTTTAGTCAGGGGGGGTCCTATAACCATGGTCCCTCTCTAGGCTATTAATATCACTGGCTTTACCACTGTGGGGGAGAAAATTGCGCGGGAGCCCACGCCAATTTTTTCTGTGATTTAACCCTTTATTTTAACAGCTAGAGCCACCAAATTTTTACACAAAGACACTTCTTACATTAGTAGTCAGGAATACGTAATAAAATAAGGGATATGAAATGGTTTACTGTATGTAAACCATGTCTCATATCCTGTCGGGTTTGTGAAGGAGATAGCAAAAGCCGGCAATTGAATTACCGGTTTTTCTGCTATCTAGCGCTGAATTAAATATATAATATGTGTGTGTGTGTCTCACTGATATATATATACCTATTCTATGTGTATATATCTATTCTATTCTAATCTGTCAGTATGATTTACTGTACACCACTGATTTGCCAGCTTTTCAAAGGACGCCGGTGCGTGCATAAAAATCGAACAGCAATACGGATGTCATGATAAAAAAAAAAATTGCATGACAATCGCATGATTTACCTCCGTTTTTCCGGTCCGTAAATCGGACCGTTTTTTTTCTTGCAAGTGGAAATGAGCCCTTAAAGTGAGAAATTGAGGGTTGAACGGCATGGCGACTTTGGACATATGCAAATGCAATGCAAAAATGTATCTGATGATTGTTCATTTCATTGGCACTTGAAACCCCAACACAATAGAAAGTAAAAATTCTAACACTACAAAGTGTTTGTGACTTTGCATCCCAGACAGCAATATATGTGACACAAATAAGGTTAAAAGGGTCCAATAGGCAAGGTGGGCATGTATACCAGTTAGAAAACAAGAAACAGAAGCAAACATTAATTGAACAGATATTTAAAGGGGTTGTGCCATGAACAAAAGTACATTATTAATCAACAGATCTTGGAATAAAAGTAAACTCTGCAACTGGATGTGTTTAAAAAAAATAAGAAGTGTTTTGTAGACCTAATTTACCATTAATTCAGACCTAATTAATGACATCAGTCTTGACAAACGGAATTAGCGTCTTATCTGTTGCAAAAACGAATGATGCAAATGGAAGTGGAAGGTCCCAATGATTATAACAGGGTCTGCCCGGGTTCTGTAATGTGTCCCATTTTCAGAATGGAAAAAACGTGCAGCATGCTGAACTTTTTTTCTGTTCTAAAAGCAGACATCTAACAGAACCTGTGGTACCAGTGGTAGTCAGATTGGCTCCTGTCACTAAACTGGAAACTCGTGACTAAAGCTCACCAAGGGTTAATCACTGGCCGGGTAACTAGAGAATGCATGAATGATAATGTGCAGACATGCTTTTTATTACTTATTCATGGAAAACAGTGGGTTTTGGTGTGCTTCTTTGAAAAATGTTCAAACTGGTAGAATATATGGGTGCACTGTGAAAATTCTATGTCATTAACATTTAATCATAAATTGCTCTTTAATATAAAACATAAAATAAAGGTCTGTCACAAGCACTTATGTGCAGGAGAAGAAGATGGCATGAAAGCATAAGGGAAGTAACACTGCAGTGACTATCAATAGCATCACTGGCTGTTTAACCCATGAACACCTGGAAGTCAGCCACCATGAGATGTATCACCCTACATGTTCTCCAAATTTGGGTTGACTGCAGTACAGAATCAAATATGTTTTGGCTTCTAGTTATTGGAAAAAAGGCTAATAAAGCAACATTCTCAGCAAGCAGTACATGCATGTAACCTGTCAGTCAAGGTTTACGAGAATCAAGAAGTGCAGGAAATAATTAAATACTATGCATGAAAGAATGCATTGCTATAGTTGTAAAATTGCTACACAGTTATACAAAAACAGATATATAAATGAGCTTTTGCATTCTTGTCTGGTCATAAACATCAGATAGGACACCCCCACCGATCAGAGGTTATAAACTCCAGCGGCAGACAGGTGTAAACAGGCTGAAAGGAGTGACAATGCACAACATTATTCAATATACAGTAACCGCTGCCAGGTACTGCAGATCAGCTCATTTTCAAGAGAATAGCAGCTTTGGTTGAAAAAAAATAAAATAGGAATTGTTCTGCAGTAGCCAGGAGCAGCTGCTACTCACTGAAAAAAGCTGTGCATTGCAACTCCATTTAAGGTGTCTATATCTGATGGCTGTGGGCTTATAACAGCTGACACCCAAGCAACACCTGCACCGATCTGATAATAATGACTTATCTAAAGAACTGGTCACCAGACAGCCCCTGTAACATGAAACACAGAACCAATTAAGTAACAAGGAGCGTAAATGTAAAATCATTAAAGTTTATTCAAACATATACCGTAATCTAAAATACAAAACAAGTGTATTCTGGATGCCTCAAGCCAAACTAGAAAAACAGCACAGGATGACACACTACACAAAAAAATCCTAAAGTATTCAAACAGCCTTCATATGAATAGGATTAACTCCTGTTATTTTATATAATGCTAGTCCTATGTTCATGATTCCACCCATATTGGAAGTGCACATAATTAGACTCCTTCATAAAGTGCATAGTGCTTATTACTAACTAGATTGTGGCCCGATTCTAACGCATCGGATATTCTAGAATATGCATGTCCCCGTAGTATATGGACAATGATGATTCGCGGCAGACTGTGCCCGTCGCTGATTCGTAGAGGCAACCTTTATAACATCATCGTCGCCATGGCAACCATTATGACATCTACGTCGATACTGTGCCCGTCGCTGATTGGTCGAGGCCTGGCGGCCTCGACCAATCAGAGACGCGGGATTTCCAGGACAGACAGACAGACAGAAAAACCCTTAGACAATTATATATATAGAAGACTAGATTGCAGCCCGATTCTAACGCATCGGGTAGCTGTATCTCACCCCGACGCCACGTTTCGCCTATCCTTCTTCCGGCTGCAGGGACAGGACGACTGGTTGCCATTGAAAGAAAACATGAGTGCAGCCAAGTACAGAAATATCTTGGATAAAAACCTCTTCCAGAGTGCTCTGGATCTCAGACTTGGCTAAAGATTCACTTTCCAACAAGTCAATGACCCTAAGCACACAGCTAAAATAACAAAGGAATGGCTTCAGAGCAACTCTGTGACCATTCTTGACTGGCCCGGCCAGAGCCCTGACCTAAACCCAATTGAGCATCTCTGGAGAGACCTGAAAATGGCTGTCCACCAATGTTCACCATCCACCCTGACAGAACTGGAGAGGATCTGCAAGGAAAATGGCAGATAATCCCCAAATTCAGGGGTGATAAACTTGTTGCATCGTTCCCAAGAAGAGTCATGGCCGTACCAGCTCAAAAGGGTGCTTCTACTCAATACTTCTACTCAATGCTTTGAATTTTTTCTATGTATGGATTGGATCATTTAGCAGGCAGAGTGAAAACCTTGGTTTTAAACCAGGGGTGGGGAACCTTTTTTCGGCCGGGGGCCATTTGGAAATTTCTACCATCATCCGGGTCCACATAAAAATGATCACCTTGAAAATTACCCTGGTATATTTAGTCAAACAATTACGGTAACTCACCCTTAATGTGACGGCTGGAGCTGCTTCTCTTTGGTGCAGCTGTGATGTTAGGTGATGCTGATCATGTTGGTTCTCACAGTTGCTTTTCCAGGAGTGGCACAAAGATCACAGGGGGGGAACAGAAATCACAGGTGGGGGGGCACAAAGATCAAAGGAGGGCACATAGTTGGGGGACACAGATCACGGAAGGGCACATAGCTGGAGGGGACAGATCACAGGGGGCACAGATCACATGGGAGCACGAATATCACAGGGGGTACAGAGCAGGGGGCACATAGCTGGAGGGCACAGAAATCACAGGGGGGTACATAGCTGGGGGGCACAGAGATCACAGGGGGGCATAGAGCTGGAGGGCACAGAAATCACAGGGGGAACAGATCACAGGTGGTTACATAGCTGGGGGGACACAGATCACAGAGGGCATATAGCTGGAGGGCACAGAAATCACAGGGGGGCATATAGCTGCGGGGGGCAGAGATCACTGAGGGGCACATAAATCACAGGGGGCACATAGCTGGGGTGACAGGAATCACAGGAGGGGCACAGAGATGACATGGGGGCACATAGCTGGGAGGCACAGAAGTCACAGGGGGCTTATAGTTGGGGGAGCAAAGAGATCATATTAGGGCACATAGCGGGGTGCACAGAGATCACAGGGGGCACATAGCTGGGGGCACAGGGATCACAGGAGGGGCACAGAGATGACATTGGAGCACATAGCTGGGAGGCACAGAGATCACAGGGGGCTTATAGTTGTGTGGAGCAAAAAGATCATATTGGGGCACAGATCACAGGGGCAAACATCTGGGGGGGCACAGGGATCACAGGAGGGGCACAGAGATGACATGGGGCCACAGAGATCACAGAGGGCTTATAGTTGGGGAACAAAGATCATATTGGGGCACATAGCGGGGGGCACAGGGATCACAGGGGCACATAGATTAGCTGAGGGACACAGATCATCTGCAGAGCTGCCAGCATCAAGATCGCTCTGGACTCTATGGCTGCTGCAGCAGCTCCTCTTCTGGGGCAGTAGGACGGGAGAGCATTCAGCACTGGCCCCGCCCACCCCAGCGCTAACCCCACCCACCCCGATGACACCATTCATGTGCAGGGCAGGCAGAATTCTGTTATGAACGCTGCGTGACATGCACTTGGAGTTAAAGCGCCAGCAGGATATGGCTGCCTCCCGGACATTGCGGACTCCAGGGACCATGCAAGTTAACTAGTGAGTGAAAATCATCAGACTACACAGATGATATCTAAGTGCAGTCCAATTTCTGTGGACTCACACAATGGAGAATGTGGCGACGTTTTTTTCTCCATCTTGTCCTCACAGTGTGCTCCAATTCTCTCATCCGAGATAATTTGATCACACTACGTTGACACTCAGGTCAAATTCTTATCAGAGTTTGACCATTGTGTAATGTGCATAATTGGCCCAAATCTATCTGATGAATCTACGGCGACCTAAACGAGCCCTTATATGGAGCAACACGGCCCCTGTGTGATGCAATACAGCAATGTTTCTAGCGAAGAATGCCTCAAAAACACAGAAGACTGAGTATGCTATTAGTTATATGTGACAGACCTCCATATGAAACTGATACAATGTGCCAGCATAAAAGCTCTATTATGGTTCTGTACAAATCGTAGCATAAGACACTACTCACACAAAACCAGTAAGAACACTAAAGGGAATGTATAATCAAAAAATTACCTATTGTTTAAATGAAGCCTTTTCCGTTTCATTAATTTAAAGAAAAATAATTGACAATGTTAGGACCATGCCGAATAGGGTCACCAAGATATGGTGGGATGACATTTACATCTTTTTGAACAAAATTATGTTAACTAAGCACCCTATATTATTTTGATGAACTATTGCTGTTTATTTAATACAGGATATTTGCTAATTATCTTGTGTGTTGTCTGTTACACAGTCAGACCAAAGGAAATGATGCACACTGAGCAATATTTATACTAGATCACTAGGTGCTCATAGACTGCTATGGTTTTCAGCAGTGCGAGCCTTATTACACAGGACAATGCACCACTGAGATCAATGATCTTTTATGCTGAATAAAAAAGTCACTTCACCTGATGAACAAGAATTTTGCTTGTTTGAGTGATCAGTAGACTGTTCACACGGCAAAATAATTGTGAATGAATTTTTGACAACACTTTCACAATTACAATGTAAATGCCCCTTTAGATAAAGGCCTGATTTGGTTATCTTCAGCATGGTACATAATTTCTGTGATGTGATTAACACACTACACGCTGGAGTGCCTTAAGTGGGGACTCTACTGTCTTAGAATGTTGTTTCAGTGTTACACTGTCTTACCACACTACTGTGGCTATATTAAATGGTAAGCGTTTGAACAATATCCTCAAACCTATGCCCTACACATACTCTATATGGACAAAATTATTCAGACACCTATACCATGCATCTATAGGAGATCTTATGACATCAGATTATAAATCTTTAGGCATTATGAAATTGGTCCCTTATTTGCGGCTATAAAGCTTCCACTCTTCTACAAAGCTTTCTACAAGATTTTATAACGAGTCTGAATAAAGTTTTGCCCTTTCATCCAAATGAGCATTTGTGATGTCAGACAATGATGTTGGATGAGAGACTCAATCTCCGATCTAGTTAACCCGAATGGTGTATGATGGTTTTGAGGTCAGACCTCCGTGCGGACCAGTCATGCCCTTCCACAGCAGACTCATCCAACCATGCCTTTCTGGACCTTGCTTTGTGCACTGGGGTCAGTCATGCTGGAACAAAGAAAAAAAAAAAAAAAAAAGGGGTCTACCCCAAACTGTTCCCACAAAGTTAGAAGCACACAACCGTCTTGGCAAGCTGAAGCGTTATATTTCCCTTACTCAAACCCTGAGAAACAACCTTGTCTCGAAACTTTAACTTCATGGCTGAGTTGTTGGTTCTTAACCCCTTCATGACCCAGCCTATTTTGGCCTTAATGACCTTGCCGTTTTTTGCAATTCTGACCAGTGTCCCTTTATGAGGTAATAACTCAGGAACGCTTCAACGGATCCTAGCGATTCTGAGATTGTTTTTTCGTGACATATTGGGCTTCATGTTAGTGGTAAATTTAGGTCGATAATTTCTGAGTTTATTTGTGAAAAAAAACGAAATTTGGCAAAAAATTTGAAAATTTCGCAATTTTCACATTTTTAATTTTTATTCTGTTAAACCAGAGAGTTATGTGACACAAAATAGTTAATAAATAACGTTTCCCACATGTCTACTTTACATCAGCACAATTTTGGAAACAATATTTTTTTTGCTAGGAAGTTATAAGGGTTAAAATTTGACCAGTGATTTCTCATTTTTACAACAAAATTTACAAAACCATTTTTTTTAGGGACCACCTCACATTTGAAGTCATTTTGAGGGTTCTATATGGCTGAAAATACCCAAAAGTGACACCATTCTAAAAACTGCACCCCTCAAGGTGCTCAAAACCACATTCAAGAAGTTTATTAACCCTTCAGGTGTTTCACAGCAGCAGAAGCAACATGGAAGTAAAAAATGAACATTTAACTTTTTAGTCACAAAAATGATCTTTTAGCAACAATTATTTTATTTTCCCAAGGGTAAAAGGAGAAACTGGACCAGGGACGTTGTTGTCCAATTTGTCCTGAGTACGCTGATACCTCATATGTGGGGGTAAACCACTGTTTGGGCGCACGGCAGGGCTCGGAAGGGAAGGAGCGCCATTTGACTTTTTGAATGAAAAATTGGCTCCAATCTTTAGCGGACACCATGTCGCGTTTGGAGAGCCCCCGTGTGCCTAAACATTGGAGCTCCCCCACAAGTGACCCCATTTTGGAAACTAGACCCCCCAAGGAACTCATCTAGAGGCATAGTGAGCACTTTAAAAACCCCCAGGTGCTTCACAAATTGATCCGCAAAAATGAAAAAGTACTTTTTTTTCACACAAAATTTCTTTTAGCCTCAATTCTTTCATTTTCACATGGGCAACAGGATAAAATGGATCCTAAGATTTGTTCGGCAATTTCTCCTGAGTATGCCGATACCTCATATGTGGGGGTAAACCACTGTTTGGGTGCACGGCAAAGCTTGGAAGGGGAGGCGTGCCATTTGACTTTTTGAATGGAAAATTAGCTCCAATCGTTAGCGGACACCATGTTGCGTTTGGAGAGCCCCTGTGTGCCTAGACATTGGAGCTCCCCTACAAGTGACCCCATTTTGGAAACTAGACCCCCCAAGGAACTTATCTAGATGCATAGTGAGCACTTATAACCCCCAGGTGCTTCACAGAAGTTTATAACGCAGAGCCGTGAAAATAAAAAAATAATTTTTCTTTCCTCAAAAATGATTTTTAGCCCAGAATTTTTTATTTTCCCAAGGGTAAAAGGAGAAATTGGACCCCAAATGTTGTTGTCCAGTTTGTCCTGAGTACGATGATACCCCATATGTGGGGGTAAACCACTGTTTGGGCGCACGGCAGGGCTCGGAAGGGAAGGCACGCCATTTGGCTTTTTGAATGGAAAATTAGCTCCAATCATTAGCGGACACCATGTTGCGTTTGGAGAGCCCCTGTGTGCCTAAACATTGGAGCTCCCGCACAAGTGACCCCATTTTGGAAACTAGACCTCCCAAGGAACTAATCTAGATGTGTGGTGAGCACTTTGAACCCCCAAGTGCTTCACAGAAGTTTATAACGCAGAGCCATGAAAATAAAAAATAATTTTTCTTTTCTCAAAAATGATTTTTTAGCCCACAATGTTTTATTTTCCCAAGGGTAACAGGAGAAATTGGACCCCAAAAATTGTTGTCCAGTTTCTCCTGAGTACGCTGATACCCCATATGTGGGGGTAAACCACTGTTTGGGCACATGCCGGGGCTCGGAAGGGAAGTAGTGACGTTTTGGAATGCAGACTTTGATGGAATGGTCTGCGGGCATCATGTTACGTTTGCAGAGCCCCTGATATGCCTAAACAGTAGAAACCCCCCACAAGTGACCCCATTTTGGAAACTAGACCCCCCCAAGGAACTTATCTAGATGTGTGGTGAGCACGTTCAACCCCCAAGTGCTTCACAGAAGTTTACAACGCAGAGCCGTGAAAATAAAAAAATCATTTTTCTTTCCTCAAAAAAGATGTTTTAGCAAGCAATTTTTTATTTTCACAAGGGTAACAGGAGAATTTGGACCCCAATATTTGTTGCCAAGTTTGTTGTGAGTACGCTGATACCCCATATGTGGGGGTAAACCACTGTTTGGGCACACGTCAGGGCTCGGAAGGGAAGTAGTGACATTTGAAATGCAGACTTTGATGGAATGGTCTGCGGGCGTCACATTGCATTTGCAGAGCCCCTGATGTGCCTAAACAGTAGAAACATTCCACAAGTGACCCCATTTTGGAAACTAGACCCCCGAAGGAACTTATCTAGATGTGTGGTGAGCACTTTCAACCCCCAAGTGCTTCACAGAAGTTTATAACGCAGAGCCGTGAAAATAAAAAATAATTGTTCTTTCCTCAAAAATTATGTTTTAGCAAGTAATTTTTTATTTTTGCAAGGGTAACAGGAGAAATTGGACCCCAACAGTTGTTGCCCAGTTTGTCCTGAGTACGCTGGTACCCCAAATGTGGGGGTAAACCACTGTTTGGGCGCACGTCGGGGCTTGGAAGGGCGGGAGCACCATTTGACTTTTTGAACGCAAGATTGGCTGGAATCAATGGTGGCGCCATGTTGCGTTTGGAGACCCCTGATGTGCCTAAACAGTGGAAACCCCTCAATTCTAACTTCAACACTAACCCCAACACACCCCTAATCCTAATCCCAACTGTAGCCATAACCCTAATCACAACCCTAACCCCAACACACCCCTAACCACAACCCTAACCGCAACACACCCGTAACCCTAATTCCAACCCTAATCCTAACCCTAATCCCAACCGTAACCCTAATCCCAACCCTAACCACAACTGTAACCCCAACACACCCCTAACCCTATCCGTAACCCTAACCACAAGCCTAATCTTAACCCTATTTCAAACCCTAGCCCTAATTCCAACCCTAACTCTAATTCCAACCCTAACCCTAAGGTTATTTGCCCACGTTGCGGATTCGTGTGAGATTTTTCCGCACGATTTTTGAAAAATCTGCAGGTAAAAGGCACTGCGTTTTACCTGCGGATTTACAGCAGATTTCCAGTGTTTTTTTATGCGGATTTCACCTGCGGATTCCTATTGAGGAACAGGTGTAAAACGCTGCGGAATCCGCACAAAGAATTGACATGCTGCGGAAAATACAACGCAGCGTTTCTGCACGGAATTTTCCGCACCATGGGCACAGCGGATTTGGTTTTCCTTAGGTGTACATGGTACTGTAAACCTGATGGAAAACTGCTTCGAATTCGCAGCGGCCAATCCGCTGCGGATCCGTGGCCAATCCGCTGCGGATCCGCGGCCAATCCGCTGCGGATCCGCGGCCGATCCGCTCTGTGTGCACATGCCATAACCCTACCCCTAACCCTAACCCTACCCGTAACCCTAACCCTACCCCTAACCCTAGTTCTAACCCTAACCCTAGTGGAAAAAGAAAAAAAAATATTTTCTCTATTTTATTATTGTCCCTACCTATGGGGGTGATAAAGGGGGGGGGGTTATTTATTATTTTTTTATTTTGATCGCTGTGATAGAACCTACCACAGCGATCAAAATGTACTTGTAATGAATCTGCCGGCCGGCAGATTCGGCGGGCGCACTGAGCATGCGCCCGCCATTTTGGAAGATGGCGGCGCCCAGCGAGGAGACGGACGGACACCGGGAGCCTCGGTAAGAATAAGGGGGGGGGAGATCGGGGCACGGGGGGGGCGTCGGAGCACCGGGGGGTGACATAGGAGCAGGGGGGGAGCGGGCAGGAGGACGGGGGAGCGGAGCACAGGACGGAGGGGACCGGACCCCATAACGGAGCACTGGGGGGGCGATCGGTGGGGTGGGTCACTTCAGGTTTTCCAGCCATGGCCGATGGTATTGCAGCATCGGCCATGGCTGGATTGTAATATTTCACCAGTTTTTTAGGTGAAATATTACAAATCGCTCTGATTGGCTGTTGAAAGTGAAACTGCCAATCAGAGCGATCGTAGCCACGGGGGGGTGAAGCCACCCCCCCTGGGCTGAAGTACCACTCCCCCTCTCCCTGCAGATCGGGTAAAATAGGAGTTAACCCCTTCACCCGATCTGCAGGGACGCGATCATTCCATGACGCCACATAGGCGTCATGGGTCGGATTGGCACGGGTTTTCATGACGCCTACGTGGCGTCATGGGTCGGGAAGGGGTTAAAGGCTTCCACTTTTAGAAAATGGCACTTCTAGCTGATCGTGGAATGTTTAGGAGAGAAGAAATGTCATGAATTGACTTGAGACAACAATGGCATTTATTTACAGGTCCACGCCCCAATGCAGTGAGCTCTTTAGAATGTAGCATTCTTTATCAAATGTTTATAAAAGCAGACTGCAGGGTGAGGGGATGAATAATATTCAATTATGGCTACAGGACTGAAAAACTAGAACTCAATATTTAATTGTCAGTTCACACTACACATTTTGACTGGCTGGTCGGCGATCATTTACTAACCTATGCAAATGCGCATTGCATGATGTGAAATAGATTGTTCCGTGAATTTCGGCCAGCGCAGCTCCTGCTTACACAATGATAATCGCGCAGTGTGAAAGCGCCTTTTGGGGTGTGTGTATCCTACTATATGCATGTCCATTGCATACTTCTGCCAGTGATGCTCATTGGAAAGAATACCACATCGAATACTGTATATTTTCTGCATGAACCACTTATATTGAAGGAACATAAACCTAAACTACACCCTGTCAAAATCAGTGTAATGGAACTAACATGTTTCTACCCCATTAAAACAAACAAAAAAAATGCAAAAGCTGTTCAAAAAGTGTAACACAAAAAAGAAATTTGCTCATCCATTTCCATGCAAAATCAAAAGAAGGATCAAACACTCGTCACTAAGGGGTTGTAAAATAAGTTATCTTTGCATTGTGTTTACTGGTTCTTTCAAAGAAAAATAAAAGGTCACTTAAAGGTTGAGAAAGATTACTGTACTTAAAAAGTTATATACTTAAACTTAACCCATCTTGTATTGAGCCAGAGCAAAACAACAACTAGAGACCATTGCGCATATGAAATGGTGAAAATAATTTCTTATAATCACAAAATTCTCTAATATAACATACATATTAATGGAGGCATGTGATTCAACTCGGTTGTTCTGAATATACTCACAAATATGTCGCCTGGATTACTATTTAATATTGATGATCTGAAAACTAATTAAATATACATGATGTTGGACTAACATTGCTGGTGACATCTGCAGAGCTTTGAGCAAGAGGCCGTTCATTAGACACCTCCAGAGAATAACTTGGATGTGTTCAGAATCTGATCTGTCACCCACAATTTTATCTGAGAGTCTCCTCTTGTTTGCCTATTGACCAAAGCTGCGCTGCCTGTAGCGGCTACTGTGTGCAGCATACTTATGTATTCCACAAGGAAACCATATAGTGCAGCTGTGAAAGAACACGGTGTAAAACTGAACCTGCTCCTCGCTATACCATCTCTCACTACAATCCCATCATTCTTCCATTTTCTTACACAAGAAGGACGTTCATTATCCTGTTGTAGATTTTAGTTTGCATCATCTCAGTAGGACAATGATTGGGAAACAAAAGTGCGACAAAAGCAGAAGAAAGATCTGATGAGAGTTTGCATTTGTGGACTACCACTAGTATTTTCCCAGGTGGTACATGGCCTGAGACTAAAATGGGTCAACTATGTCACCGCAGAGAAAGCCAAGCAGAGCTTGGATTACATCTGACAAGCCGCTGATGGTTAGACATTGGTGTCATATCCTAATAATAAGTGAGGAATGACAATCCTAAGACTATTAAGACGTGAAGTCCAATATTTTATTTTAATTTCTCGATTAGACACACAGGGGCATATCTTGAGATGTTAAGTGGATCACTGGCGGTATAATGCTATTTTGGCCTAAAGCGTTTATCCTTTAGACAAGAGATAGTTGCAAGATCAGTAGGGGGGCTGATCACCAGAATGGGTATTCTGTTCTTTCGTTCTATCCAGCCATAAGACCAAAGTGTCTGAAACCTGCAACCTGCAGATCTATTCACAGCCCATTAGAGTGATATCCTCCGAGGTCTGAGCAGGGTTGTAGAAGCTGTCTTCTCCCGATAGCTCATTTCAAAACCATCCAGCATGCTTTATAATAACGTATACTCACCTTCCTGATCCTCTTCCAACATTGCTGGGTTTCCTAATGGTCTCTGTACCTACCCTTCCAGCCAGACGGGTATGTGACTATTGTGGCCAGTGATGTTTCTGCGTTGTCATATGCCCAACTGGTCACAAGAGTAAATACAGAGCCAGAAATTGAAGGAAGATTTGTTGGGTATCAGTAGGGTGAGTATATTTTGTTTCATTATTTTAAAATTTGTTGGATGGCATTAAAAAAAAAATATAAATTAAGTGGTAGACAATTACTTCAAGAAACAAGCGTTTCATCAATAACAAATTGTAATTATACCTTAGCATGATAGCAATTCTTGATGTTGACTGACCAACATAAATGAAGAACATACCTGACCAATGATCAGTGGAACCACAACAGTCATGAACAACTGAGAGAATATAGAGGTAAAGGGTACTGATGATGATGATCCCAACTATAGGAGGGAAAAAAAAAAGACACACATGAAAACTGCCTGGTGAATCATCATTCTTCAAAAAACAAATTATAGTAAAAGCTTATTTTGGAACAAATGACACGGGTTTGTGTAGACTTGCATTATATATTCCATTCTGTGGGAAATGAACAGGTATACTTGCTTTAGAAACGACAATATTATGGTTGCATAAGGGAACTTTAAAATTCAAGGGAAAAAAAAGGGCTATGGGTACAAAGTGTGTTAGGGTATGTTTCCACGTTCAGGATTGCATCAGAATTTGACGCAGGTAAAATCTGCACCTGAGGTCACTGGCAGGTCACCTGCGTTTTTCATGCGTTTTTTGACACCTTTTTTAATGCAGATTTGTGTGTGTTTTTGTAAGCTCAAAGATATACCAAAAAAAAAAAAAGAATGATGTAATTTCTTATCCCACCTCTTCATTTACATACTCCATTGAAGAATAATGTTTACACACACAGATAGATGATAAATAGATAGATAATAGATAGATCTATCGTATCTATCTATAAATATATCTATCGATAGATATATCTATAGCTAGCTAGATATATATTGATAGATAGATGATAGATAGAAAATAGATAGATACGATAGATAGATAATACCAAGCCCGATGTTTAGTATATCTATCGATATATCTATAAATATATCTATAGATAGATTATACATCTATATAATCATTTAAGGGGTTTGTCTGTCTGTCTGTCTGTAATGGAAATCCTGAGTCGCTGATTGGTCGCAGCCGGCAGGCCGCGACCAATCAGCAACAGGCTTAGTCCGGCCGCGAATTGGCCCCTCCCTACTCCCCTTCAGTCAGCGCCAGTGTGTCGCCCCATCCCGGACCAACTTTTTACTATTGATGCTGGCTATGCAGCATCAATAGTAAAAATATATAATGTTAAAAATAATAAATAAAAAAATAAAAAATCATGCTATTCTGACCTTCCATCGCCTCCGCAGCTTTCCAGCTCCTCCCGATTCTGTTCCCAGAGATGCATTGCGAAATTACCCAGATGACTTCACGGTCTCTGGCTAAGACCGCTAAGTCATCTGGGTAATTTCGCAATGCATCTCTGGGAATGGAAACTGCCAGCCGCATCGCGAGGAGCGGGACAGCTTCAGTGGACGACGGAAGGGGAGTATATAACTATTTTTTATTAGAATTACTTTTTTCACAGGGATATGGTGCCCACACTGCTGTATACTACGTGGGCTGTTATATACTGCGTGGGCTGTGCTATATACTACGTGGGCTGTGTTATATACTACGTGGGCTGTGTTATATAGTATGTGGCTGCTATATACTACGTGGCTGCTATATACTACATGGCTGCTATATACTACGTGGCTGTGCTATCTACTGCGTGGGCTGTGCTATATACTACGTGGCTGCTATATACTACGTGGCTGTGCTATATACTACGTGGCTGTGCTATATACTATTTGGCTGTGCTATATACTACGTGGCTGCTATATACTACGTGGCTGCTATATACTACGTGGCTGTGCTATATACTACGTGGCCGGCCGCGACCAATCAGCGATATTGGCGCGGAATTTAACCCCCACTCACAGAGCGACGTACATACATACATACATATTCTAGAATACCCAATGCGTTAGAATCGGGCCACCATCTAGTAGATATGTAATAGCAAGGCCGATGTTTATGAATGAATAAATAAAAATAAAAAAAAAATGGAGTGGGCTCCTGCGCAATTTTCTGCACCAGAGGGGGAAAGCGAACGGCTGGGGGCCAATATTTGTAGCCTGGGAAGGGGGTAATACCCATGACCCCTCTCTAGGCTATGAATATTAGCCCGCAGCTGTCTGCATAGCCTTTACTGGCTATTACATTAAGGGGACCCCCCAAAAAAATGACGTGGGGTCCCCCTAAATTTTATAGCCAGAAAGGCTACGCAGACAGCTGCGGGCTGATATTCATAGCCTAGAGAGGGGCCATGGTTATTGGCCCCACCCGGCTACATATACCAGCCCCCAGCCGTCCCAGAAATGGCGCATATGTAAGATGCGCGAATTCCGGCACTTAGCCCCTCTCTTCCCACTCCCGTGCAGCGGTGGGATATGGGGTAATTAGGGGTTAATGTCTCCTTGCTATTGTAAGGTGACATTAAGCCTGGTTAATAATGGAGAGGCGTCAATAAGACACCTATCCATTTAATATTCTTAATTTTACCATACTCGATCGCCTGCATAAAAAATTAAAATAATAAACCAACCGTATACTACCTGTCCGCCGTAGTCCAATTAATAACGAATGTCACACGACAATCTCCCCTATAGAACAGTGACATCGGGTGATGTCACTGCTCTATAGGCCCTCCAGTGACACACTGACAGCAGACAATGGCTCCTGCTGTCCATCACTGAGGTTACCTTAGTTCAGGGTCTCACTTTATGGCAAAAGCTGCGTGGGAATTTTCCCACACAGCTGTGCCACAAGTGAGACTAGGGACTATTTCTCACAAGGGCGCAGGAATATATTGCTGAAGGATACCGTCTGTCATTGTATTCCTGGAGCGCGGTCACATCAGCTGATGTGGCTGCTCTCCATGGGAGATCGTTGTGGGACACTCGTTTTAATTGGATATCTGCGGACTCAGGGAGTATATTGTTTGTTTATTATTTTTACATTTTTTACAGGTGACAATGGCTTTGGGGATCAAGGTGACAAGGTGATGGTGAGTATGTACTCTATGTTATAATGTACTGTATGTCTATATGTATGTAGTGTATGTATGTGTTGTATGTTGCATGTTGTATGGTGCATGTCACATGGTGCATGTCGCATGGTGCATGTCGCATGGTGCATGTCGCATGGTGCATGTTGTATGTCGCATGGTGAATGTTGTATGTCGCATGGTGAATGTTGTATGTCGCATGGTGCATGTTGTATGTCGCATGTTGTATGTCGCATGGTGCATGTTGCATGTCGCATTGTGCATGTTGCATGTCACATGTTGTGTGTTGCATTTCGCATGCTGTGTGTCGCATGTTGCATGTGCATGTTGCATGTCACATGTTGTGTGTTGCATGTCGTATGTTGCATCTCGTATGGTGTATGTTGTGTGTTATATGTGCACACAGTGTTGACGAGTCCGGCTCTGCTACAACTGGATGCCTGACATCCAGGTGTAGCAGAGCCTGTAGATGATTGCCGGAGATAACTCTCCAGTGATCACCTACATTGCAGCATTCGCACAATCAGCTGATCAGCTGTTTGCGAGAACCAGACTAGTGATCGGAGATAAGTCCCGGTCACGTGCACGGACGTTCTCGCGATAAGATAAGTTATAGCGAGAACTGCAGTGAACGAGGGACTTCCGGCGGCGGGACAGGTGAGCTGGCAGACATGCGTAGTAAGCTGCATTTACGCAGTTTCTACGCATGTGACTAATCATTAGATGCGGTTTTACCGCATCTAATGATAGTCTATGGTAAATTTACGGCACGGCGACGGAACGTTGCCGCATTGTAAACAGACATGCTGCGTTCTGAAAAGACACGCCGCATGTCCGTTTACGCGGGTCTGCCGCCTGGGTGTTTTACCGCATAGTGGAGACGGGATTTCATGAAATCCACTCCACTATGCTGTAACATCTGGACACTGCGTGTTTGACGCTGCGCTCTAATCAGCATCAAACACGCAGCGTTTCCTGAACGTGGAAACATACCCTTTGCAGGATATCTGTCATGATTCCCAATGGCAGGGAATTTAACACATAACACGGGAAAATACAGGACGAGCTCTAGGGTGATGGAACCTGAGCTGACCGCGATCCTGAACCTCAACACTCATCTAGCAGTAGCCGGGGAACGTTCCTGGGGGGACTCTAGACGTCTCGCGCCAGCCGGAGATCTAGCTACCCCTATCAGAAGAATTATAGACCTATCTTGCCTCCAGAGAAATATTCCCACAGAAATAGCAGCCCCCCACATATAATGACGGTGAAATGAGAGGAAGGCACAAACGTAGTTATGAAAACAGATTCAGCAAAAATGAGGCCCGCTTAAGCTAGATAGCAGAGGATACAAAAGGTGAACTGCGCGGTCAGCTAAAAACCCTTCAAAATACCATCCTGAAATTACTTGAACTCATGTGCCAACTCATGGTACATGAGTGGTAATTTCAGCCCACTAGAGCAACCAGCAACAGAGGATTACATATCTGCAAGCTGGACTAAAAGCATGAAAGCAAACATGAAACAGGGGAATCAGACTTAGCTTGTCCTGAAGGCTTTAGGAGCAGGTAGCAAAGGTAACAGACACACACTGATACATTGATAGCCGGCAAGGGAATGACAGGAAGGCCAGGTTAAATAGGAAACACCCAGCCTCTGATGGACAGGTGGAAACCAGAGGCCGCAACCCACCAAAGTCACCCAGTACCAGTTGTAACCACCAGAGGGAGCCCAAAAACAGAATCCACAACAGTACCCCCCCCTTGAGGAGGGGTCACCGAACCCTCACGAGAACCCCCAGGGCGATCAGGATGAGCTCTATGGAAGGCGCGGACCAAATCAGTCGCATGAACATCAGAGGCGACCACCCAGGAATTATCCTCCTGACCATAACCCTTCCACTTAACCAAATACTGGAGTTTACGTCTGGAAACACGAGAATCCAAGATCTTCTCAACAACATACTCCAATTCTCCCTCCACCAGCACCGGAGCAGGAGGCTCAACCGAAGGAACAACGGGCACCTCATACCTCCGCAATAACGACCGATGGAACACATTATGAATAGCAAACGATGCTGGGAGATCCAAACGAAAAGATACAGGGTTAAGAATCTCCAAGATCTTATAAGGACCGATGAACCGAGGCTTGAACTTAGGAGAAGATACCTTCATAGGGACAAAACGAGAAGACAACCACACCAAGTCCCCAACACGAAGTCGGGGACCCACGTGGCGACGGCGATTAGCAAACTGCTGAGCCTTCTCCTGAGACAACTTCAAATTGTCCACCACCTGATTCCAAATCTGATGTAGCCTGTCCACCACCACGTCCACTCCAGGACAATCTGAAGGCTCTACCTGACCAGAGGAAAAACGAGGATGAAACCCCGAATTACAAAAGAAAGGAGAAACCAAAGTAGCAGAACTAGCCCGATTATTAAGGGCAAATTCGGCCAGTGGCAAAAAGGCAACCCAGTCATCTTGATCAGCAGAAACAAAACACCTTAAATAAGTTTCCAAGGTCTGATTAGTTCGCTCTGTCTGTCCATTCGTCTGAGGATGGAATGCAGACGAGAAAGACAAATTAATGCCCATCTTAGCACAAAACGTCCGCCAAAATCTAGACACAAACTGGGATCCTCTGTCAGAAACGATATTCTCCGGAATCCCATGCAAACGAACCACGTTCTGAAAAAATAAAGGAACCAACTCAGAGGAGGAAGGCAACTTAGGCAAGGGTACCAAATGAACCATCTTAGAAAAGCGGTCACACACAACCCAGATAACGGACATTTTCTGTGAGACAGGGAGATCTGAAATAAAATCCATGGAAATGTGCGTCCAAGGCCTCTTCGGGATAGGCAAGGACAACAACAACCCACTGGCCCGAGAACAGCAAGGCTTAGCCCGAGCACACACTTCAGAAGACTGCACAAAGGTGCGCACATCCCTTGACAAGGAAGGCCACCAAAAAGACCTGGCCACCAAGTCTCTAGTACCAAATATTCCAGGATGACCAGCCAACACAGAAGAATGGACCTCGGAGATGACTCTACTGGTCCAATCATCCGGAACAAACAGTCTTTCTGGTGGACAACGATCAGGTTTATCCGCCTGAAACTCCTGCAATGCACGTCGCAAGTCTGGGGAGACGGCGGACAATATTACCCCATCCCTAAGGATACCAGTAGGCCCAGAGTCTCCAGGAGAGTCAGGCACAAAACTCCTGGAAAGAGCATCCGCCTTCACATTCTTTGAACCTGGCAGGTATGAAACCACAAAATTGAAACGAGAAAAGAATAACGACCAACGAGCCTGTCTAGGATTCAGACGCCTGGCAGACTCAAGGT
Source organism: Ranitomeya variabilis (assembly GCF_051348905.1). Taxonomy (NCBI): domain Eukaryota; kingdom Metazoa; phylum Chordata; class Amphibia; order Anura; family Dendrobatidae; genus Ranitomeya; species Ranitomeya variabilis. The sequence continues at coordinate 956,947,835 of NC_135232.1, forward strand.
AAATCAAATTTTTGTGATCAGTCAAAACCACCACACGATGTCTAGCACCCTCAAGCCAATGACGCCACTCCTCAAATGCCCACTTCATGGCCAAAAGCTCCCGATTACCCACATCATAATTGCGCTCGGCGGGCGAGAATTTTCTAGAAAAGAACGCACATGGCTTCATCACCGAGCCATCGGAACTTCTCTGTGACAAAACCGCCCCCGCTCCAATCTCGGAAGCATCAACCTCAACCTGAAAAGGAAGTGAAACATCTGGTTGACATAACACAGGAGCAGAAGAAAACCGGCGCTTAAGTTCCTGAAAGGCCTCCACAGCCGTAGGAGACCAATTAGCAACATCAGCACCCTTTTTAGTCAAATCAGTCAAAGGTTTAACAACACTGGAAAAATTAGTAATGAACCGACGATAAAAATTAGCAAAACCCAAAAACTTCTGAAGACTCTTTAACAGATGTAGGTTGTGTCCAGTCACAAATCGCCTGAACCTTGACGGGATCCATCTCAATAGTAGAAGGAGAAAAAATGTACCCCAAAAAAGAAATCTTCTGGACTCCGAAGAGACATTTTGAGCCCTTCACAAACAGAGAATTGGCCCGCAGGACTTGAAACACCTTCCTGACCTGTAGAACATGAGACTCCCAGTCATCAGAAAACACCAAAATATCATCCAAATACACAATCATAAACTTATCCAGATATTCACGGAAAATATTGTGCATAAAGGACTGAAAGACTGAAGGAGCATTAGAAAGTCCAAAAGGCATTACCAAATACTCAAAATGGATCTCAGGCGTATTAAATGCGGTTTTCCACTCATCACCCGGCTTTATCCGCACAAGATTATACGCACAGCGAAGATCTATCTTAGTGAACCACCTAGCCCCCTTAATGCGAGCAAACAAATCAGTCAATAATGGCAATGGATACTGATATTTGACTGTAATCTTATTCAGAAGGCGATAATCTATACAAGGCCTCAGGGAACCGTCTTTTTTAGCCACGAAAAAAAAACCTGCTCCCAGAGGGGACGAAGATGGACGAATATGTCCCTTTTCCAAGGACTCCTTAATATAATTCCGCATGGCAGTATGCTCTGGTACTGACAGATTAAATAAACGACCCTTAGGGAACTTACTGCCAGGAATTAATTCTATAGCACAGTCACAATCCCTATGAGGAGGGAGCGAATTGAGCTTAGGCTCCTCAAATACATCCCGATAGTCAGACAAAAACACAGGGACCTCAGAAGGAGTAGATGAAGCGATTGAAATCAGAGGTGCATTATCATGAACCCCCTGACATCCCCAGCTTAACACAGACATTGTTTTCCAATCCAGGACTGGATTATGAGTTTGTAACCATGGCAGACCAAGCACTAGTACATCATGTAAATTATACAGTACAAGGAAGCGAATCACCTCCTGATGAACGGGAGTCATGCGCATGGTCACTTGTGTCCAGTACTGCGGTTTATTCATAGCCAATGGTGTAGAGTCAATTCCCTTCAAAGGAATAGGAACTTCCAGAGGCTCCAGACTAAAACCGCAGCGTTTGGCAAATGACCAATCCATAAGACTCAGGGCAGCGCCCGAATCCACATAGGCATCGACGGAAATGGATGACAGTGAACAAATCAGAGTTACAGACAAAATGAACTTAGACTGCAGAGTACTAATGGCAAAAGATTTATCAACCTTTTTTGTGCGTTTAGAGCATGCTGATATAACATGAGCTGAATCACCACAATAAAAACACAATCCATTTTTCTGCCTATAATTTTGCCGTTCACTTCTGGACTGAATTCTATCACATTGCATAGTCTCAGGTGCCTGTTCAGAAGACACCGCCAACTGGTGCACAGGTTTGCGCTCCCGTAAACGCCGATCAATCTGAATGGCCATAGTCATAGACTCATTCAGACCTGTAGGCGCAGGGAACCCCACCATAATATCCTTAATGGCCTCAGAAAGACCATCTCTGAAGTTTGCAGCCAGGGAGCACTCATTCCACTGAGTAAGCACCGACCATTTCCGAAATTTTTGACAATATACTTCCGCTTCATCTTGCCCCTGAGAGAGGGCCAATAAAGCCTTTTCAGCCTGAATCTCCAGATTAGGTTCCTCATAGAGCAATCCCAGTGCCAGAAAAAACACATCCACACTGAGCAATGCAGGATCCCCTGGAGCCAATGCAAATGCCCAATTCTGAGGGTCGCCCCGCAGGAAAGATATTACAATCTTGACCTGCTGAGCAGGGTCTCCAGAGGAGCGAGATTTCAAAGAAAGAAACAATTTGCAATTGTTCCTGAAATTCAGGAAGGTAGATCTATCTCCAGAAAAAAACTCTGGGATAGGAATTCTAGGTTCAGACATAGGAGTGTGAACAACAAAATCCTGTATGTTTTGAACTTTTGCAGCAAGATTATTCAGGCTGGAAGCCAAACTCTGGACATCCATGTTAAACAGCTAAGGTCAGAGCCATTCAAGGGTTAAGAGGAGGTAAAAAGCAGCTAGACAGCAATTAAGGGCTAGGCAGCAAAACTCTGAGGGAAAAAAAAAAAATTTCCTTTCAACACTTCTTTGTCTCCTGCTTCAGCCCAAACAATTAACACTTTGTAGGCCGGCTATACTGTCATGATTCCCAATGGCAGGGAATTTAACACATAACACGGGAAAATACAGGACGAGCTCTAGGGTGATGGAACCTGAGCTGACCGCGATCCTGAACCTCAACACTCATCTAACAGTAGCCGGGGAACGTTCCTGGGGGGACTCTAGACGTCTCGCGCCAGCCGGAGATCTAGCTACCCCTATCAGAAGAATTATAGACCTATCTTGCCTCCAGAGAAATATTCCCACAGAAATAGCAGCCCCCCACATATAATGACGGTGAAATGAGAGGAAGGCACAAACGTAGTTATGAAAACAGATTCAGCAAAAATGAGGCCCGCTTAAGCTAGATAGCAGAGGATACAAAAGGTGAACTGCGCGGTCAGCTAAAAACCCTTCAAAATACCTTCCTGAAATTACTTGAACTCATGTGCCAACTCATGGTACATGAGTGGTAATTTCAGCCCACTAGAGCAACCAGCAACAGAGGATTACATATCTGCAAGCTGGACTAAAAGCATGAAAGCAAACATGAAACAGGGGAATCAGACTTAGCTTGTCCTGAAGGCTTTAGGAGCAGGTAGCAAAGGTAACAGAGACACAATGATACATTGATAGCCGGCAAGGGAATGACAGGAAGGCCAGGTTAAATAGGAAACACCCAGCCTCTGATGGACAGGTGGAAACCAGAGGCCGCAACCCACCAAAGTCACCCAGTACCAGTTGTAACCACCAGAGGGAGCCCAAAAACAGAATCCACAACAGATATCCCAATATAAAGGCCCACTACCTTTGAGGACTCTTTTACAGTATTCTAGTATGCTGTATGTCCCTAGTCCCCGTCACCTAGCACAAAACAGAGATTTTATTATACCCACAGACGGCACAGTCTGATCGGATGGACGGGTGCCTCTGGTCTTGATCTGGCGCTTCCTCTCTTCTTACATTTGCCGTCCTCCTTCCCTGCTTCATGTGGATGACGGGTTCCAGAGCAACCACGCAGTGTTCCCCATAGCGCTCCTGTGCAGGTGCACGTCTCTCTGAGCTGCCGAGGGCAGAGCAAAGTACTGTAATGTGCATGCAAAGGCAAAATAGCACTGATGACCTGGAAGTAAAGCCAGTGCATGCTCACTACAGTACTTTAATCTGCCCCCTCAGGAGTGTGATTGTGAGACACTGTGTGGATGACATAGGAAGGGTCACCCAAATGACAGCATGGCGATTGTATGTAGAGAGGAGGCGCTGGATCAAGACCAAAGACACCCATTGGACCAGGCTGCACCGTCTGTGGGTGTATTTAAAGCTTAATTTTGTGCTATGCAGATGGAATTAAAGAAATACACACAGCGTACTATAAAAGAGGCCTGAAAGGTGGTGGCTGTACTTTATATTGGGAACACCTGGTGACAGGTTCCATTTAAAATAATAACAGATGTTACATATTCAATCCGCAGTACTCCAGAGTTCCCTGCCGGTCCTGCAGCGATAGCATCAAGTCAATAATTCATATGACCACTGCAGTCGAACACTAGCCTCAGCGGTGCAGTATTGGGGTCATATAAAGGACTGATGTGACGTCATCGCTGTAGAACTGGTGGGGTGCAGTGCCCCCGGAGCAGAGAAGGAATGAATTGCGCACCATTTTCATTTTAACAATTATCGTGCTCTTAACAAATATTGTAATAGTTAGACGGTTGGTGCCTTATGAAATACATACAGGACAATATTGTCAACAAGCCAAATAAAATCGAAAAGTACTTACAAATAAAAGTAGCAGCATTGGGGTCACAACAATACCCTGCAAGGAAAAGCATAAATGTTTATACAGGATTGGCAAGTGCTTACTTTTTGCATAAAAGATGAAGATTATACATCCACGTTTACGTATATATGGCATATATATTGTTTCCTATCTACAACTCACAGAATTTTATAGTAATCCCATCTAATTTCTTATGTCAGGAGATAATGTTTTGAAAGTATAGGTACAGATGTCAGTATATTTAAAAAAGTCCAGGGGATAATATTGCAATGTCATAGGATACTACTTTTTCAAAGGGTCAAATTGTCCCATTTGACTAGAGAATCTTTGATCAGCTCAAAGCATACATTTCTAGTAGCATCAACCACTTGTTAAGGGCGTCCATAGTCACAAAACTGCATTGCCGGGTGCTGGATGACAGTGTGTAATACAGAAATGGCCCAACTTGCATCACTGACTACACAGATAATACCACTAATGGAAGAATCTTTAGCACAAAAATGTTTGTTGGAAGCTGAATGGGTTGGGTTTCCACATTCGAGAAGCAGCATAAAATTATGGATCACCAAATGCAATGCCAAGCATCAGCTTGAGTGGTCAGAAGCAGAATACCAAACTGGCTATGCCAACATCCTCTCTGGAGAGATGAATCAAGTCACACGACCTGGCAGCCCTATTGACAAATCTGGCTTTGTCAGACAGCAAGAGAAGGCTTTCCACTTTTTTTTTGAATGTGCAGTGCAAACAGTAAAGTCTGGTGGAAGAGTTCATGTCCGTACAATAAAGCGGAACTTAAAATGAGTACAATGGATTAGAGAGGTTCAGATGAAACACAAATAGTATAAATATTATAGATTAAAAAAGATAGAGGAAATATAATGTATATACATGTGAATACACTAGGTTTTTTTTCCATAATAGTCAATCAAATTGAAGGGCTGAAAGAAAGTAACTTCTGATCGAAAGTAGAATGAATGGCTATTTAAAAGGATTTGTCAGCACATTTTTGCTATGGAATCTGAAAGCAGCATAACATATGGCAAGAAAGCCTGATTCCAGGAATGTGCCACTAACTGGGTTGCTTGGCGTAGTTTCCAGAGATGTGGAGTCAGTAAGATAAACCTCTCTACTGCTGAATGTACATAAAGTGCAGCACAGATTCATCTCCACAGCACTGCCTCACTACTGAGCATGTACATAAAGTGCAGCACAGATTCATCTCCACTGCATGACCTCACTACTGAGCATGTACATAAAGTGCAGCACAGATTCATCTCCACTGCATAGCCTCACTACTGAGCATGTACATAAAGTGCAGCACAGATTCATCTCCACAGCACTGCCTCACTACTGAGCATGTACATAAAGTGCAGCACAGATTCATCTCCACAGCACTGCCTCACTACTGAGCATGTACATAAAGTGCAGCACAGATTCATCTCCACAGTACCGCCTCACTACTGAGCATGTACATAAAGTGCAGCACAGATTCATCTCCACAGTACCGCCTCACTACTGAGCATGTACATAAAGTGCAGCACACATTCATCTCAGCTAAAAGCAGAGATCAGGAACAGAACAGAAATTTATAGGACATTTCATAACTTTCCCAAATTCTTATTAAAACGTTTACAGCACATCTTGCATTGTACTACTGTACCCAATTTATTATATATTTTCGTAGTCGGAGTAGGTCCATTTTATACTAAATCCACAAAAATGGACAAAGACTCAGACTCCACCTCCACAGCCCTGGACTAGTTTCCATACAATATCTGTTTTGTGTGATTTAGGTATAGCAGAGCCAAGAATTTTGGGCTGTGTGTAACCCCACCCACACTCGATTGGCAGTTTCCTGTATACACTGTGAATTGTCAGAAAGCTGCTAATCAGTGGTAGAGGCGGGGTTACACAGATTAGCCTGACTAGCCTGCACATGAGATGTTGTCCTGTAGTGATAACATCCTGGTGACAAAATACTGATTGTATTGAAAATACAACACACACAGCCTAATAAGTCACACGTCCCTGGAATCAGGCTCTTGTGCCCTATATATTATGCTGCTCTCAGATTATAGCAAAAACCTGTTGAAAAATTCCCTTTAAGCAAAACTGTAACCTATGGACAACAGACATTGCTCTTTGTAATTATCACTGCAGAATCCGCTTTACATCATTTAGACCACTGAGTATTACTTCCCAGGTTCCACACACTACAATCTCTATAGACCAGTATTTCTGTTCTGTAGCTTTCCATCTGCTTTGAAGTGAAAATGCTCAACATATTGTACAGCTACAACGCTCCCACATGACGCATGCACTACGTTCATCAATGGGGGAACATACATGAAGTGACGTATGACAGCACTCCTCCAGGTCAGGCTTGAGACGTAACTCAGTAAAATGCAGAGATGATTTACTGTACATAGAAGATACTCTGCATGTAAGCAAAGCACCATAATTCCCATGCACTAAAATCTGATACAGTCATGTAGATTCTATTATGTTCCAACAGATCACATACTTTATATCCGATCCCCACTTTAGGGCACGGTTTGCATACATCTATTCTCCCCTTTTGCTGACACTTTTGGATTGGGACATGCCCAAATTTGCCAGGATTGTTTCTGAAAATTCAGGACTGTTAGCAACTATGTGATACTTTAGTCATATGAATAGTTTGGGAATTACTGAATAATGAAGATGTCTAACATTAATGACAAACAGGAATGCTGTAGGAAAAAAAGTAATTAATTACATGACATTTTTCAGACGCACAAAATACATTTGTTTACATTTCTGACATTGAGAAACACTTAAAAATGACAAAGTAACAGTTGTGTATGAATAATTGAAATTAAGCAAGTGTTTCTACTACTTCTGTACAGCAGAGGAATTATTGTCGTGTAGTTCTAAGCATACCCAAATGGGACAACCACCTTCCTAGGGCAGACACTGTTTACTTTCACACACTGGTAAGGGCTATTGAGTTTGTCAGTCATTGTTTACTTTTCTACAAAGATTGGGCATTGAGATGATTGGGCAATTGTGTACTTTAACCCATCACTAGTTTACTTAAATTGTACTAATACTAACTGCCATGCTCAGGACAACAAGTAATTTTGATTTAAACTTTAGAAAAATCACAAAAATTAATGGGTTTCACATCCTGCTATATCTGCCTTTTTCACTAAAAATGAAGAAAAAACTGGTGGCAATGTTTTTTGCTGTTGTTTTGAACTTACTCATTACGTTGTATGGGTGAAAAAATGTTGCAAAAACACTGAAAGATGTGACATGCTGTAGTTTTCAAAAAAGGAAGAGGTTTTCCAATTCAGTCAGGAAAAAAACAATGTGTGAGAATGAGATTTCTGAAGTCTCATAGCTTTTGCTTGTACTGTAAAAAGCAGCATTTAGTTTGCATAAAAAACGCAATGTGTGAACATAGACTTACAATGACATGCATTAAATGGATGTCAAATAGGTGTATCTATCACTCATAGAATACAATGGATTCGCTATCAGATATGCCAAGAAATAACTCATAATGTGTCCATTAAAAGGATCTCAGCCAATAGGCGACTGATGGCACTGTATGGCATCCTTTTAAAAGATACATAATGAGCTTTTGAAAAGCTTTTCCTGCAGTACATGTTACACAGCGACCAAACACACAAGAATAGCTTAGCTCTACAACCCAATAAGTGTGCAGAATTTTGCTCCATTACCGATCTTGACAAATGTTTAAATCAAGAAACTCTTTAGTTGGCAGCCGCTGAATCATTAATGGAATCCTTGATTGTCACCCAGGCTTCTCTAGGAACAGATATAACTAAATGTGGCCCTACACAACAGAATAAAATCAATCTAAGGCTGGTTTCACATTTGCGGATGGAGGTGCTGCGGAGGGCTGCGAACATCATGAAGCTCCGCCCACCACCACACCTCCTCCGGTCAGCTCCGCCTACGTCGGCATGCGTACCCTATCTTTATCTCGTTTTGACGGTGCAGCGACCGCACCAAATTGCAACTCGTTGTGTTCGGTGTAGGTCGCCGCACCGTCAAAACGACGCATGCAGAGGCATCCGCATACATCGGCATGGCCTGCGTACCTAATGGTAAAGACAGGGTAGGCACGCCGCATGCCGAAGTAGGCGGAGCTGACCGTAGGAGGTGCGGCGGTGGGCAGAGCTTCACGGAGGACGTAAGCAGCCCTCCATCCGCCAATGTGAAACCAGCCTTACTAGCGGATTTTGGTGGGAACACACAACCACCTAACGTGTACGTAGCTTTCTTACTCAACCCCGAGAGTAGATGTTGGATGACTGACAGACAGATGAGTTGGATTTTAACCTGCCAAAACATTCTCATAGGAAGATAAGCCACCAAAGGTGACTGGCAGCAGCAGGTTACTACTAGCTCTCCATTTAGAAAACAAGCACATTTGGCAAAGCTGATCGTATATATGTTTATGTGGCTGGGAGGAATCCGTATAGCTGAAAGGAGCAGCAAGCTTCTGAAATAAGGACAACTCTGAGACTTTTCTCAGTTACACTTTTTTATTTTTACAAGAAATCACTAATTAAAACAAAACTTATCAAGATCAGAAAGCAGATTATATAGTTATTATGGAGAGCTTTGAAAGTTTCAGATCACTTTTAGGATATGAATCCAGACATGGAAGTGCTTTATGTCATCACTTACTGTAAAAACAAGATAAGGGAAAATAAAGGCACAGAAAGCTGTTCACAATTTATAGCAATTTCAGAGTTTGATGAAAGGTGAGACAGCAGCTAAAAGTGGATAAATCTGACAAGAGCTGACACTGGCATAAACAGACAAGGAAAGCAGACTACACGAAGAAGCAAAGTCAAGTAACATTAGGTTTTGTAACAGCTTAAAAAAACAAACTTTTAAATAAATGTCTTCTGTATTAATATAGTGTTTATCTGCAGGTTAACGGTGTTAATAAGGTGGCTGGCTTGTCCTGAAAGTGTGGCACTCGGAAGAAAATGAACTTTATTTTTCCTGGGAGATGGTGGCTTTCAGTCATCCAGGCGTGCTGATGCTGGTTCAATCCTCGCTCATTAGACTGTAAGCATGCCCCTGCATATTCACTGACAGCCAGCTCTGCACCAATCCATTGCAGATCCTGCTTTCAGTCAAAGTGCTAGGGCGTGCTTACAGTCACCACTCACAGTATAGTAAGCGATGACTGTAGCTGCGCAGTCACGCCTGCATAACTGAAAGTCAACAGTTCCCAGGAGAAAAAGTTCATTTTCTATCGATGCCACACTTTCAGTACAGAAGCTGGGTATCTTCAAAATGCTATTAACCTCAAGATTAATCCTACATCTGCAGTTTAATACCATTATCCTATATATAATAGTCTTAATGCCCTACTCTTTACAGATCCATCTATATAGGTTATCCACTTTAGAATTCCAGGTATAGTTCAGACTAGAGAAAGATTTCCTAAGGTAGGCCCAAATGACTCCTGTCTGATAGAGATGATATTCCATGTTATATAGTGAAGCTAAATCTAGTTTTAATGTATCCAATCTACAAGAACGATAGGTAGAAGGTTGTAGACTGGGAGGGTCTACAGAATATCAAAGGGTATGTGTCCACAGGGTGTATTGGCAGCGCTTTGGACGCAGCGGATACCCCACTCCGCCCAAAGCCCTGCCCCCTTTTGTACACGACAAACGCAACCGTAATACCCTACGGAATTATATAGCAGCAGGTCAAAGTTATATATAATCAATTATCCCCTTGGTGTACGGTAGAATTTGTGAAAACCACTCAAAGGAGAAAAGCTATTAAAATCTAAATATGGCAAAAAAACAAAAGATATCTAGACAATGGATACATCATAAAAAGATATATTTTTATTGAATTGTATTTAAAAAATACAAAAAAATGACAAAAAAATGGCACAATTCAATTGTGCACGTAGCGTAACCAAGATATGTAGATTAAAAATATATAAAAATGAAATCATACATATCTAATATATAATTGCCTAGAATACTGCTTCCTGCAATTTGTGCCAACTTCCGTGGCAATGTCCGGAGCTAATGTCCGGAGATAAGTGACGTCACCAGTGTCCTACACCCAGGCAGAGCACAGGGGCCCCAGGCAGCATCTGGGGCCCCAGGCAGAGCACAGTGGCCCCAGGCAGAGCACAGTGGTCCCAGGCAGAGCACAGGGGCCCCAGGCAGCCTATGGGGCCCCAGGCAGAGCACAGTGGCCCCAGGCAGAGCACAGTGGCCCCAGGCAGCCTATGGGGCCCCAGGCAGAGCACAGTGGCCCCAGGCAGAGCACAGGGGCCCCAGGCAGAGCACAGGGGCCCCAGGCAGAGCACAGGGGCCCCAGGCAGCATATGGGGCCCCAGGCAGAGCACAGGGGCCCCAGGCAGAGCACAGGGGCCCCAGGCAGCATATGGGGCCCCAGGCAGAGCACAGGGGCCCCAGGCAGAGCACAGGGGCCCCAGGCAGCATATGGGGCCCCAGGCAGAGCACAGGGGCCCCAGGCAGCATATGGGGCCCCAGGCAGAGCACAGTGGCCCAGGCAGCATATGGGGCCCCAGGCAGAGCACAGTGGCCCCAGGCAGAGCACAGAGGCCCCAGGCAGCATATGGGGCCCCAGGCAGAGCACAGTGGTCCCAGGCAGAGCACAGGGGCCCCAGGCAGCTTATGGGGCCCCAGGCAGAGCACAGTGGCCCCAGGCAGAGCACAGGGGCCCCAGGCAGAGCACAGGGGCCCCAGGCAGCATATGGGGCCCCAGGCAGAGCACAGGGGCCCCAGGCAGCATATGGGGCCCCAGGCAGAGCACAGTGGTCCCAGGCAGAGCACAGGGGCCCCAGGCAGCCTATGGGGCCCCAGGCAGAGCACAGTGGCCCCAGGCAGAACATGGGGCCCCAGGCAGAGCACAGGGGCCCCAGGCAGCATATAGGGCCCCAGGCAGAGCACAGGGGCCCCAGGCAGAGCACAGGGGCCCCAGGCAGCAAATGGGGCCCCAGGCAGAGCACAGGGGCCCCAGGCAGCATATGGGGCCCCAGGCAGAGCCCAGTGGCCCCAGGCAGAGCACAGGGGCCCCAGGCAGCATATGGGGCCCCAGGCAGAGCACAGTGGTCCCAGGCAGAGCACAGGGGCCCCAGGCAGCCTATGGGGCCCCAGGCAGAGCACAGTGGCCCCAGGCAGAACATGGGGCCCCAGGCAGAGCACAGGGGCCCCAGGCAGAGCACAGGGGCCCCAGGCAGCATATGGGTGGGGCCCCAGGCAGAGCACAGTGGCCCCAGGCAGAGCACAGTGGCTCCAGGCAGAACATGGGGCCCCAGGCAGAGCACAGGGGCCCCAGGCAGCATATGGGGCCCCAGGCAGAGCACAGGGGCCCCAGGCAGCATATGGGGCCCCAGGCAGAGCACAGTGGTCCCAGGCAGAGCACAGGGGCCCCAGGCAGCCTATGGGGCCCCAGGCAGAGCACAGTGGCTCCAGGCAGAGCACAGGGGCCCCAGGCAGAGCACAGGGGCCCCAGGCAGCATATGGGGCCCCAGGCAGAGCACAGTGGTCCCAGGCAGAGCACAGTGGTCCCAGGCAGAGCACAGGGGCCCCAGGCAGCTTATGGGGCCCCAGGCAGAGCACAGTGGCCCCAGGCAGAACATGGGGCCCCAGGCAGAGCACAGGGGCCCCAGGCAGCATATGGGGCCCCAGGCAGAGCACAGTGGCCCCAGGCAGAGCACAGGGGCCCCAGGCAGAGCACAGGGGCCCCAGGCAGAACATGGGGCCTCAGGCAGAGCACAGGGGCCCCAGGCAGAGCACAGGGGCCCCAGGCAGCATATGGGGCCCCAGGCAGAGCACAGGGGCCCCAGGCAGCATATGGGGCCCCAGGCAGAGCACAGTGGCCCCAGGCAGAGCACAGGGGCCCCAGGCAGAACATGGGGCCCCAGGCAGAGCACAGGGGCCCCAGGCAGAGCACAGGGGCCCCAGGCAGCATATGGGGGCCCAGGCAGAGCACAGGGGCCCCAGGCAGCATATGGGGCCCCAGGCAGAGCACAGGGGCCCCAGGCAGCATATGGGGCCCCAGGCAGAGCACAGTGGCCCCAGGCAGAGCACAGGGGCCCCAGGCAGCATATGGGGCCCCAGGCATAGCACAGTGGTCCCAGGCAGAGCACAGGGGCCCCAGGCAGCTTATGGGGCCCCAGGCAGAGCACAGTGGCCCCAGGCAGAACATGGGGCCCCAGGCAGAGCACAGGGGCCCCAGGCAGAGCACAGGGGCCCCAGGCAGAGCACAGGGGCCCCAGGCAGCATATGGGACCCCAGGCAGAGCACAGGGGCCCCAGGCAGAACATGGGGCCCCAGGCAGAACATAGGGCCCCAGGCAGAGCACAGGGGCCCCAGGCAGAGCACAGGGGCCCCAGGCAGCATATGGGGCCCCAGGCAGCATATGGGGCCCCAGGCAGAGCACAGTGGCCCCAGGCAGAGCACAGTGGCCCCAGGCAGAGCACAGGGGCCCCAGGCAGAACATGGGGCCCCAGGCAGAGCACAGGGGCCCCAGGCAGCATATGGGGCCCCAGGCAGAGCACAGGGGCCCCAGGCAGCATATGGGGCCCCAGGCACAGCACAGCGATATTTTGGACCACTGTGCGGTGTTTCAGACCCCCTGTGTGATGTCTGGGGCCCTGTTCTTAAGTATATTAAAGATTAAAGTAACGTATATTAAAGTATATTATAGATCAAATTTGACACGTTTATGAGCACCATTGAGTGATATACTCAAGAATGACATAATTTTTCAACATTTTATGGTTTCAAACTGTAAACACTCAGTTTTTTTTACTTCAACCAGAAAACCTTAACGGTTCATAAAAAACTTGACTGTTCAGGATATGATAAAAGTCATAGTATTCTGAATCTTTAACTTATAAAGATACCTTTACATGGGGTGATTATTGGTTCCAGAGAGGCTTTTGGCCGATAATCGTACACATGGCTGGTGACAGGACAATCTAATATATAATTGCCTAGAATACTACTTCCGTGGCTTTGTCCGGAGATAATGTCCGGAGATAAGTGACGTCACCAGCGTCCTACACCTGCTCAGGGTGGACAAAGATATATGCCTTCGTGGTGCGCGGCACTTTTCTGATTGGTTGCCGCCTGCCGCGAGCGACCAATCAGAAATGTGCCGTACTGTGACACACTCCGCCCGCCATTTTGGTGTGATTTTTGAATTTTTACCTCACAGCAAGTTTCTACTGCGTGGAGGCGGTCCCAGTGACGTCGCTCTTCAAGCTCCTGCCGAATTTCGTCAAAAAACTGATAATACCATTTACCAAAACTATATATATTTAGTTGTGAAGTGGTTCAGTGACATTTTCACACCAATTTTGAACTTTTGTTTGGTGTTTTCTCCATATACTGCCTATTATTCACTGACTGTTATACTGAGAGACTGCCGTTTATTAACCTCTTCTTTGCCACACTGGGTATATTGCTCTATTATTTGCCACATAAGGACATTGTCCATTATTGCCCAGCAATTTCTCTGCAATATAAACTGCCTATTTATTAATATCTGTATTCCTGCAAAGAACTATTGCCTATTATTAACTGGCTATTTTCCTACTACCTGACACTGCCTCTTATTAACCTGTTGTTTGCCACCACCACGCTTAAAGCTGGTTAGCTTAGCCAACATGAGCTCTAATAGTAAGGATACTAATGACACAGAGCCCAAAGCTGCTGATGGCGCACGTAAGATTAGGTCTGATATAAAGTATACTAATAATGCAGAGCAAAAAGACGCCGATGCCGCACGTAAGCGTAAACAGCGTGCTAACAAGAGTACAGAGGATAGATGCAAGCGCCTGGACACTGTTAAGTATACTAATGACACAGAGCCCAAAGCTGCTGATGGCGCACGTAAGATCAGGTCTGATATAAAGTATGGTAATGATGCAGAGCGAAAAGCTGCCGATGCTGCACGTAAGCGCAAACAGCGTGCTAACAAGAGTACAGAGGAGAGATGCAAGCGCCTGGACACTGTTAAGTATACTAATGACACAGAGCCCAAAGCTGCTGATGGCGCACGTAACATCAGGTCTGATAATAAGCATACCAATGACGCAGAGCGAAAAGCCGCCGATGCTGCACGTAAGCGTAAACAGCGTGCTAACAAGAGTACAGAGGATAGATGCAAGCGCCTGGACACTGTTAAGTATACTAATGACACAGAGCCCAAAGCTGCTGATGGCGCACGTAACATCAGGTCTGATAATAAGTATACCAATGACGCACAGCGAAAAGACACCGATGCTGCACGTAAGCGCAAACAGCGTGCTAACAAGAGTACAGAGGATAGATGCAAGCGCCTGGACACTGTTAAGTATACTAATGACACAGAGCCCAAAGCTGCTGATGGCGCACGTAACATCAGGTCTGATAATAAGTATACCAATGACGCAGAGCGAAAAGAAGCCGATGCCGCACGTAAGCGCAAACAGCGTGCTAACGAGACTACAGAGGACAGACAGAAGCGCCTGGACACTGTTAATGCTGCTTGCAATTAACGCATTACTAATGAGTCTTTTGAGGACAAAACTAATCGATTAAGTAATAAAGCTGCTGCTGCACGCTCTCAACGTTGCAAACATAATATTTCCACGTCCTCAGTCATAGATTCTGCCCACAATACAGCTTCTTTGTCTCCATTCATAGAATGTGTGCAGCCTGAAGCTCCTTTAACCGTTGGTAAATCTGCACGTAAGCGCAAACACTGTCCTACTTACACTCCAAATGATAAACGCTGTCGCCTGTACACCATTAAGTCTGCTTATAAGACATGCTTCACACCTGACTCTTCTAAGGCAACAAACAAACCATTACCAAATGCAGCTGGTGCACGCCGTGAACGGCGCAAAAAAACCGCTTGCACCTCCATATTAATAAACCCTGACCACGATACACCTTCCAACTCCTCAGTGATTGAATCTGTGGACAGTGAAGATCCTCTACCAGGTCCACGCTTTATATATGTTGGCTTAAAGAAACATTCCAATGCTCCGTTACCACAACCTGTACCTCAACATCCTACAGGTTTCACTAATGATGACAGTACCATAGTAGAACACTCCTGTGGTCCTATGAACTATTTATGTGAACAATGTCAAGCATTACATTTTAATGCTGAGATACCAGCAGATAAAAATTTTACTCTGTGTTGTCACAAGAGTAAAGTGCATATACCTATACCCCAATATCCCGAGGTCTTTAAACGATTGCTGACAGGGGAGAGTGAGTTCAGTAAGAATCTCATGGAAAATATTCGTAGTATTAACAGCTCATTTGCTTTCGCCTCCATGGGTGCCAATATATCCCCTCCACCTGGACATGGCCCTTACTGTTTCCGTATACATGGACAAATATATCATCGTACTGGAACCCTACATCCCAGTGATGATCAAGTTGCAGCTTATGCCCAACTGTATATTTTGGATACCGCTACCGCGAATGAACAACGTTTAAACTGTGAACAAAATCAAAAATGTCATCCCACTTTGATGAGTATAATTGCTCTTCAGTTAGACAATGTGAATCCCTTTGTTGCTGCCTACAAAATGTTACGAGATGTGGAACATGAAGAACATCTTAAAGCTGAAGCTAATGGCACTCTCATGCCAAATATCATCATGGCCCTTAAACAAGATCGGAATCAAGACCCTCGCCGATATAATAATCCAACTGTCAATGAAGTTGCTGTCGTATTTGAAAATGACAATGGAGAGCCACCATTTAATCGTTATATTTTAATACATTTACAACCGGACCCCAAAAATCCTTTGGCGCCAAGAACACAACAGGTCAGCATTCTACACAGTAATTTAGATGCTTTACTCTATCCTTTATTTTTCCCTTACGGAGACCAGGGCTGGCATGATGGCCTCAAGCAACAAGGGCAAAGTCCACGCAGAGTTACACAACTGCAATATTACTGCTATGTGCTGTCTGTCCGTAATCAGTTTAATCCACTCCTGAATGGTGGCAAACTCAGCAGTACTTAGTGGATGCTTATGTGAAAATCGAGGCAAATCGCCTAAATTATATCCGTCAACACCAAAAGGATTTGAAAGTAGAGGATTATTGTGTACTCCAGGAACATCTCCAGAAAAAATCCATTGAGAAGGGCATCCCCATTGGAAAAACGGTCATTTTACCATCTTCGTTTGAAGGCAGTCCCAGGAATATGCAGCAGCGGTACCAGGATGCCATGGCTATTGTGACTAAATATGGTCGTCCTGATCTATTCATCACCATGACCTGTAATCCGAAATGGAATGAGATTACTGAGAATTTGGAACCTTGGCAGCGTGTGGAACATAGACCTGATTTGGTGGCACGTGTTTTCAAAATAAAACTGGAAGCACTTTTAAAAGACATTAACAGCGGATTATTTGGGAAAGTTTGCGCTATGGTTCATGTAATTGAATTTCAAAAACGTGGCCTTCCACATGCTCACATTTTGATTATTCTGGACAGCAACTCCAAATTAAGGACTGAGGAGGACATAGACAATACAGTGTGGATTGAAATTCCCAATCCTACCCACTACCCTCAGCTCCATAAAATTGTTCTCCAACATATGATTCATGGTCCGTGTGGAGAACACAACCCAAATTCTCCCTGTATGGATCTGGGGAAGTGTACAAAAGGTTTCCCTAAAGATTTGCAACCAAGAACCATCATAGCTAAGGACGCCTATCCTACTTATCGCAGACACTTTGGCCCATCTTTTCAACACCATTCTAACATGATTGACAATTCGTGGGTGGTTCCATATAATCCGTTCCTGCTATTAAAATACAAGTGCCATATAAATGTCGAAGTTTGTGGTTCCATTCAGGCTGTGAAATATTTATTTAAATACGTCTACAAAGGACATGATAAAGCCAATCTTGAAATCTGCCAGACTAACATCCAACATGATGAAACACACCAATTCATGGATTCAAGATATGTCAGTGCACCAGAGGCAGCTTGGCGAATATTCTCATATCCAATGCATAAACAATCTCATAGCATCATTCGCCTTGCTGTACATCTACTGCATTCTCAGCCACTCTATTTTCATGAGGATGACTCTATTGGAAACATCAAACAAAAGCTCCATCAAAATTCTACACTTATGGCCTACTTCAAGCTTAATCAGAACGACCATCATGCTCATATTTATTTATACCATGAAATTCCCGAAAACTAAGTTTGGAAAGAAGGTTCTTGGGAAGTTAGAAAGCGAGCAGGTGGTTCTGTGATTGGACAAATGTATACTGTCAGTGTGAAAGACCAAGAACGCTACTATTTAAGATTGTTATTGTTACATGTCAAAGGTGCAACCAGTTTTGACAGCATAAAAACTGTACACGGAGTCACACATGAAACCTTCAAAGATGCAGCATTAGCTCTTGGCTTACTATTTGATGATAGTCTGTGGAGAAATACATTACTTGATGCCAGTATTCTCAACATGCCAGCACAGCTACGTGACATGTTTGCCTACATTTGTATTTTTGGTCCTCCAGCTAAACCTCGGGACTTATGGGATGAATTTAAGGAACACTTTGTAGAAGACTACTGCTATGCATACCACTCCGACACTCTGGAGTGTGTCAATTGTGAAGGCTATGCTATGACAGATGTCCAACATGTTCTTAAAGCTCATGGCAAAACTTATACTGATTTTAATTTGCCACGTCCAGTCAAGAAACAACACCTCCTCCCACAGTATGATAAAGATTATGAGTTATCAGCAGCTGCTGAAATGAAAGCTACTCTAAATGAGGACCAACTTTTTGCTTTTGATGCTATCACTCAAGCTTTAGAAGACACTAATTCTACAGCAAAGTGTTTTTTCCTTGATGGTCCTGGTGGCAGCGGAAAAACGTACCTATATCATCTACTCCTACATCAGCTAAGAGGACAAGGAGACATTGTGTCACCTGCTGCCACTACTGGAATTGCCGCCAACTTGCTACAAGGTGGACGAACCATTCATTCTCTTTATGGGATTCCAATTCCTGTGAATGAAACATCTGTTTCCAGGATTAAGAATGATACCGATGCAGCAAAAGATTTGCACAGCACTAAACTTTTTATTATTGATGAGTGCACAATGCTATCCAAATATGCATTGCATGTCATTGATAGAGTTTTACGTGATGTCATGACAACAAATGTAGCTCACAAAGAAAAAACACCGTTTGGAGGTAAAGTGATTGTTTTTGGAGGCGACTTTAGACAATGTCTTCCTGTCATCCCTCATGGGACAAGAACTGATGTTGTAGAGAGCTGTATAAAATATTCACAACACTGGCAACATTTTACTCGCCTGCCACTTATTAACAACATGCGCTCCATTGATCCTCACTACAGCAGTTGGTTGCTTCAACTGGGAAATGGTGAACTATCTAATGAACATAACCTTGGAGATGATGTAATTGAAATTCCTCCAGACATGGTATGCACTGGCTCTTTAATAATTGAAATGTTTGGAGATAATCTTTGTATTGATGTGAATGACACCGAAAGCATAAATACAGCTGCATCTCATGCAATTTTATGTCCAAAAAATGAGGACGTTGAGAAAGTCAATTCCCAAGTCATGGATTTATTGATAGGTGACTATACTGAATATATCAGTGATGATTCCATCGATCCTGATGAAGCTGATGACCTCGATCAATACCCACTTGAGTTTTTGAATTCACTAACACCAACTGGAATGCCTTCACATCAGCTGAAACTTAAAATTGGCACCATTGTCATGTTATTACGTAATCTGAACACGAACAAAGGTCTCTGCAATGGTACGCGGCTCATTGTCACTGCCTTACATGCCAATATCATACTGGCTAAAGTAATTAGTGGGTCAGCAGCAGGAAATGTGGTATTCATTCCACGAATTGATTTGTGTCCATCAGAGACTGGATTACCTTTTAAATAAAGACGGAGACAATTTCCTGTCAAGCCCGCATTTGCAATGACCATAAATAAATCTCAAGGCCAGACCCTCCATCGAGTTGGCATTTATCTACCAGAACCTGCTTTTGCCCATGGTCAATTGTACGTTGCTTTTTCCAGGGTGAAGCAATGTTGCAATGTGAGGGTTAAAGTGGTTAATACACCACTTCAAGGACAATTATTGGCTGATAATATTACGTGTGAAGACTTTAGTACTATCTACAAAAATATTTTAGTTTAAAGTTACTTTTCTTTTTTTTCATTATTCAGTTTTTCTAATAACATAGACAGCAATAGGCAAATTCTATGTATAGAGATAAGGAAAAAAAAAAAAAAAAAAAAAAAAAAATTAGTGTAGCCATAGACATATAGATTTTAAGTACTTATGTAGGAAATACGTATATAACATACGTACTCATTAGCATATAGGGTTAATAACTCTATCATATCTACATAAATTTAGAAATATGATATATCAATACATATTTTTATAGGCAAGTAGAACACACATTAAGTACAAGATGTAAGATGTGTATCATCCAAATGCCTGTATTTGGTGATAGGAACCTGTATTTGAAGCTCCAGCAGTATTGCTGCTGAGAGATTTCATTTTGTTTTTAAAAAGGGTGAGGTTTTTGTGAACAAGTAAGAGACGGGTGGGATGGCTGTTCACACACATCTCTATCTCCAGGTGTGTTCTGTACATAGAAATAGATATATAGATAGGTACATATTTAGATAGATAGGGAAAGAATAGAGATTTTGCTTTCACATCAACATTTTTCTGCTATTTGGAGAATTTATGGTGGAAAAAAGGCTATTTCTGCACTTCCTGCCTAAGGGCTGACCCACGCCACTCTTGCTGTAAGTTGCATGCAATGTATACGGAATTTGTACTTCACTTGCAGCAGGTGCGGCACATGTGGTTTCTGCAGTTTTCACCACAAAATCTCCACTTACCAGTGTTTTTGTTGTGGCTGCATTTAATGCAATTGCCGAAGCCGTGTTTGCCGCATTTACTGCAAGTTAACTCCAAGCTTCATCTACATTGCATGGCACTTGCTGAAAGTGTGTTGTAGATCAGTTCTTTGGTGCCAAGTGTGGAAGTTGTATTGTTTTTAACATTACTTCTGCAAATATCAGAAACATGCAGATGTGAAAGAGGTTTGAGTATTAAGAAATAGGAATCAGTTAGTTAGGACCCATCAGTTCAAAGGCTACCGTGACGTGGTTGATGGGCATGCTTATATTAGCCCATCGGTGTACTATGAACGTTGATTTCTTAAATTTTACACTTCTGTAAAAATAAACACAAAAAATTTGGATACACAAAAAGGCTTTTATTTCTGTTGTACTTATTAGAATTATTTAAAATGAAGGCTTAGCTAAGCCCAAGAGATGATTAAAAATGTTTCATACCAACCCATCAGATGTAAAATTACTGTGAAAATACTGGATGGGCACACAAGTATGCGCCAGTATGGGTACTAAGAGCTTTTCCACATAATAATGAAATATTTTAAAATGTCATAGAACATACCAATATACATAGTTATTGATACATATTATTTATTATTTACATTATTGTTCTTAAGCAAAGAACCGTTGTTGTGGCATTTGCCACAACATGCAAAGTTGTTGTCTGATGTCTTTCATTCCTCCCCTCATAAGCATGTTCATGGATCCTGTGTAACTGTACCTTAAATAACAAGAATTGTCAAGAGCTGGTGAGTGCAGCCATTTTTTGTTCTTTCTTACTATTATTTATTAATTGTATTATTCTTACATTTGAATAAATAAAGTATATATGGATTCTAGACTCCCGATTCTTTAGAATCGGGCTGCCATCTAGTATATATATATAAAACCAAATTATACAAATGGCGGTTCAAAGGTATAGCTCAAAATATTACCCCCCAAAAAATTGTATTTATCAATTTGTCCAGGAGGCACCGCTAAAAGATAATATAAGAAAAGAAAAAGTGAACCTCAAACATAGGCAAAAAAATAATAAATTAGGAGTGTACCATATAAAAATTGTATATATGTATAGTGACCAAAATGAAATATATAGAAATAAATATGTTTTAAAACAATATAAAAATTGCAATATCAGTTAAAAGGGCCACAACTGAGGATAACAACTAAAGAGTACAAGTGCCAGAGTAAAAAAAAAAAAAAAGTGCCTTAAGAGTATATTTAAAGTACATAGTGCTCAAAAATGCCATCAGACAAAAATAGTTGGGTATACCTTTAAGAGCAGCTGGATCTCGGTATTGCACAGCCCGACACGCGTTTCGGAAACAGGTTCCTTCGTCAATTGAATTGTGCCATTTTCTTTGTCTTTTTTTTTTTTATATACTAATCAATACAGATATATCTTTTTATTATATATCCCTTGTCTGGATATCTTTTGTGTTTTTTTGCCATGTTTAGATTTTAATAGCTTTTCCCCTTTTGTACGCGCGGTGATTCCGCATGTATTCATTGAACACATGGAATCACCGCATCCTATACAGGTCCTTCTCAAAAAATTAGCATATAGTGTTAAATTTCATTATTTACCATAATGTAATGATTACAATTAAACTTTCCTATATTATAGATTCATTATCCACCAACTGAAATTTGTCGGGTCTTTTATTGTTTTAATACTGATGATTTTGGCCTACAACTCCTGATAACCCAAAAAACCTGTCTCAATAAATTAGCATATCAAGAAAAGGTTCTCTAAACGACCTATTACCCTAATCTTCTGAATCAACTAATTAACTCTAAACACATGCAAAAGATACCTGAGGCTTTTAAAAACTCCCTGCCTGGTTCATTACTCAAAACCCCCATCATGGGTAAGACTAGCGACCTGACAGATGTCAAGAAGGCCATCATTGACACCCTCAAGCAAGAGGGTAAGACCCAGAAAGAAATTTCTCAACAAATAAGCTGTTCCCAGAGTGCTGTATCAAGGCACCTCAATGGTAAGTCTGTTGGAAGGAAACAATGTGGCAGAAAACGCTGTACAACGAGAAGAGGTGACCGGACCCTGAGGAAGATTGTGGAGAAGGACCGATTCCAGACCTTGGGGAACCTGAGGAAGCAGTGGACTGAGTCTGGTGTGGAAACATCCAGAGCCACCGTGCACAGGCGTGTGCAGGAAATGGGCTACAGGTGCCGCATTCCCCAGGTAAAGCCACTTTTGAACCATAAACAGCGGCAGAAGCGCCTGACCTGGGCTACAGAGAAGCAGCACTGGACTGTTGCTAAGTGGTCCCAAGTACTTTTTTCTGATGAAAGCAAATTTTGCATGTCATTCGGAAATCAAGGTGCCAGAGTCTGGAGGAAGACTGGGGAGAAGGAAATGCCAAAATGCCTGAAGTCCAGTGTCAAGTACCCAGTCAGTGATGGTGTGGGGTGCCATGTCAGCTGCTGGTGTTGGTCCACTGTGTTTCATCAAGGGCAGGGTCAATGCAGCTAGCTATCAGGAGATTTTGGAGCACTTCATGCTTCCTGGCACCTGCTCACAGTGCCAAAACCACTGGTAAATGGTTTAGTGACCATGGTACTACTGTGCTCAATTGGCCTGCCAACTCTCCTGACCTGAACCCCATAGAGAATCTGTGGGATATTGTGAAGAGAAAGTTGAGAGACACAAGACCCAACACTCTGGATGAGCTTAAGGCCGCTATTGAAGCATCCTGGGCCTCCATAACATCTCAGCAGTGTCACAGGCTGATTGCCTCCATGCCACGCCGCATTGAAGCAGTCATTTCTGCCAAAGGATTCCGACCAAGTATTGAGTGCATAACTGAACATTATTATTTGATGGTTTTTTTGTTTGTTATTAAAAAACACTTTTATTTGATTGGACGGTTGAAATATGCTAATTTATTGAGACAGGTTTTTTGGGTTATCAGGAGTTGTATGCCAAAATCATCAGTATTAAAACAATAAAAGACCTGACAAATTTCAGTTGGTGGATAATGAATCTATAATATATGAAAGTTTAATTGTAATCATTACATTATGGTAAATAATGAAATTTAACACTATATGCTAATTTTTTGAGAAGGACCTGTACATAGGCTGTGTTATAGACATGTGTAAATAGACATGCTGCAGTCTAGAAAGACGTGCCGCATGTCCGGTTACGCAGGTTTGCCACCTGCGTGATTGTACGCATAGTGAATATGGGACTTCATAAATTCCCATCCACTATGCTGTAACATTTGGACGCTGCGGATTGGACGCTGTGGCTGTAAGCAGTGTCCAATCCGCAGCAAATACTGAAGGAATACGCCCCATGGAAACATACCCTAACCCAATTAATTGCATGTAAAGTTTATGTCTGCCTTTCCCGTCCTGGTAACACAGTATGTGTGTGTGTACTGCATATTTGCACTTACTACAGTGAATGATTACGTGTCCTTCTGGATGCAAGGTCATCATCATCACAGTTTAAGTCATTTGCAAAGCTGAGCTTTCCAACAGCAATTGTGTTGGTGTAAAGAGGTTTCCTTATATCTCCATCCTGCTGAGGAACTTTCAAGAAATCCATTTACACCTTTGATGTGAAAAGACTGCTACAATATATTTCAAGATTTTTAGCAGTGTTGAAAAAACCCGAAGCTAAGCAATGATAGAATCATTGGAAATCAATCTATCCAAATGCATCTCTGACTTGGTAAAACAATGTATTTTGATGTGAAATATTGATTGCGGAATATTCCTTGATTAAGTATTAATAGGGAATAGTTTGGATCAACTAACTGGTGAAGTGTTGGGGAAGTCTTCAATGAATTGCCTCTTCAAGTGTAAAATGTCAGCAGCTGAAATCACAGATAAAATCTTTCAAGAGAGAACCAATGTTTTCAGTTTATGTAGATCATATTTTGATACAAATAGTGCGGTTGTCCAAATAATTCTCAATGTAGCTAATAATTTCTGAACATTTAAATTATACAGTATATTGCGAACTGTGTACAATACTGTAAATAGCCGAAGAATCCATGTAGGTGTTCTTCCTTTGTATATGCCACATATAGACAAATAAAATTAACATTACAGGACTTCTCAGACTTTCCTATTTAACTTGACTGTTGCCCAAATGTAACAAGTCTCAACAGGCTCCTTCAATGGTTTTAGTTACTTCCAACTCTTCAGAAAACTGCAAAATTTAAGTTCCTTACTCAAAACGTGTTGTCCATTTACTTTTTTTAAAGTGTTCAGACTGGCAAAAATGAGAAAACACGTGATTCTCACCGATCCCACGCCTCTCAATTTTCAGCGCTCTCCAGATCCCCAGCACTCTGCTCACTAGCCGCAATGGCGACCCGTCTCAGCCAGTAAGTCGCTGCAGCTTGTTACTTGTCCCAGTGTCAGAATGTCATTAGTGAGATTGCTGAGTAACTGGGTATTGTTGGAATGGGAGTGGCAGGGGATCGGTAAAGAAAGAATCACATTTTATGCGATTACATTTTTAATTTTAAAGTGGACAACCCATTTACATTTTTATTGTTAAAGGGAATCTGTCACCAGGTTTGTCACCTAATCTGAGCACAGCACAATGTAGGGGAAGAGACTCTGATTACAGCACTGTATCAATTTCTGGGCTGCTTCCTGTAGTTTTGATAAAATTACTATTTTATCAGCAGGGGAATATCACTGGAGAACAAGTAAACCTGCTGCCATTTATTCCTCCATATTAATGAGCCTAATATAACCCCACCCTCCGCACTGATTGGCAACTTTCAGCCTATGCACAGTGTACACAGAAAGCTGCATTCGGAGACCTGCTGGATCTGCAATAGAGAAAACAGTGATTTAATCACAATTGCAACACACAGCCCCGTAAATGGTTCCCTGCCCCTACATCATACTCCTCTCAGATGGGGTAGCAACATCTTGTTCCAGATTCCCTTTAACATTAGCCTGGAGCTTATTACTAACTTCCGCCTAGCATACGTACTCCCTCCGGGATGTGGTCTATAACTTCTAGCAATTAATTTTGTAAAAGGGAACCAGCCATCAGATTAAAGAGGTACTCCACGGAGATAAAAAGTATCCTAATAGACATGCCTTCGTAAACTGGAAAGCTAACATCCTTGGTGTTGTTTGTAATCCAGACAGTCACTGCTATCGAATGTGACCGTGGATCTGCTCCTCCCGCTTCCGTCACAGATCAGAGGGCATGGTCTGCTCCTGCCTTCTAGTAACAGCAGCCCCCTGATGGAACCACTGTAGAAAGATGTTATCTGTTCTCTGCCTGCGCTCCCCTTTCCACTTGGGAACCATGCCTGCTTATTTCCCAGCTTCTTTATGAGAGTCATAGTTCCTTCTACTAAGCAATCACTGCACTCTCCAAGAAGTTGATGACTTCCCTGATAAAAATGCCAATGTGTTCCCAGAAAAGTCAGAAACAAATCATTTGTACACACAAGACTTGATGAACTATCCAAAAGATTTCAGAAGAGGAATTACCCACAATCAGGGCCTGCCTGTGTGACCGCAGCCAGGTAGGTCTTTTTGTGAAACACTTTGGCATTTCAGAGAAAACAAAGTTTGAAAAGTCTGCAAAGGACTAGAAGGAGACCGGAGTAGTCCCGCTGTACACAAATCAGAGAGACTTGTCAATTAACCGAATAGGGAGAAGCAGGTCGGACACATAGTCCTCAGATGGCTTTTCAAACTGTGCTTTCTCTGAAAAATCACGGCATTTCAGAGAAAGACAGACATATCTGGTTGCAATCACACAGCTAGGCTATAATTTTTCCCATAAAATGTTACCCATCATTTCACACAACTGGTAGAAACACATGGTCTTGCCGCCCTCATCCCAACAAGGTAAAGCCTTCTTTGGCGCACATATAAGTAATATGTAATGAATCTCATTCATGCTCTGTAACTTGCCATCCGGTCATCTTTCAGTTCTTTTCCTCACTTCCCGGCATGCGTTGCTACTACCTTTGTTCAACGGTTTGTCAAACTAAAAGCACGTCACTGTATGCCTGTATGTATCTGGACGGAGGAGCGGAGAGACAATGATCCCTTTCTGTAATCTGCGGCTAGAGATGGATTACACTGACCAAGTTAGACTAAGGCAGACAACTAGCTCTATGCAAAACTAGTCATTTTTACGGCAACAGAATTTTTAAATAGTGTGATTTACAGATTGACTATTTAGCACATCATTTATCAAATGAAAAAATTAATTTACTCCATATGATTAAACATTCAATTCAAAAGGTGTATGCAGTAAGTACCGTACACAAGTTCCCTCTTCAGTGGAGGCAGAGGCAACAAGAGTGCTAACATGTATGCTGGGAATTTAGAGCCATGTTTTACAAAAAAAAATCATCACTATCAAGATCATGGTCATCTACTGGATTTCTTTTCATGAATACATTTTGCAAAGATCATAGACCGTGAACAGTTAAATTGCCCTCTTCGGTTTTTTTTTTACTTTGACTATTTAAACCCCCCCCCCCCCCCCCCAAAAAAAAAAAAAAAAAAAAAAATCAGATAGCAAATTTTCCAATAAGAAAGACTAAATATTATCTGGCTACATCTGAAAATGTTGCTAACAGGGCACTGGCAACGTTTCAATAATGACAATTGTAATTGCATTAATATGTAGAACTTTCCCCCCCAAAAAAATCAAATACCGTATATACTCGAGTATAAGCCGACCCGAGTATAAGCCGACCCCCCTAATTTTGCCACAAAAAACTGGGAAAACTTATTGACTCGAGTATAAGCCTAGGGTGGAAAATGCAACAGCTACCGGTGAATTTCAAAAATAAAAATAGATGCTCCATACTGTTCATTATGGCCCCATAGCTGTGCCATATAGTGCTCTGCACCATTATTGCCCCATAGCTGTGCCATATAGTGCTCTGCACCATTATTGCCCCATAGCTGTGCCATACAGTGCTCTGCACCATTACTGCCCCATAGCTGTGCCATATAGTGCTCTGCACCATTACTGCCCCATAGCTGTGCCATATAGTGCTCTGCACCATTATTGCCCCATAGCTGTGCCATACAGTGCTCTGCACCATTACTGCCCCATAGCTGTGCCATATAGTGCTCTGCACCATTACTGCCCCATAGCTGTGCCATACAGTGCTCTGCACCATTGCCCCATAGCTCTGCCATATAGTGCTCTGCACCGTCCATTATTGCCCCATAGCTGTGCTGCTGCTGCTGCAATAAAAATAATAAAACACATACTCACCTGTCTTGCTTGCAGCTTCTCGGCGCCATCTTCCCGGCGTCTCCCTGCACTGACTGATCAGGCAGAGGGCGGCGCGCACACTATATGCGTCATCGCGCCCTCTGCCTGCAGTCAGTGAGGAGAGAGAGACGCCGGGAAGATGGAGACAGCGCCCGGCGTGTGGAACCAGGACAGGTGAATATGACATACTTACCTGCTCCCGGCGTCCCGCTCCTTCCCCCTGCCTGTGTTCGGTGCCGCAGCCTCTTCCTCTATCAGCGGTCACCGGCACCGCTTCATTAGAGAAATGAATAGGCGGCTCCGCCCCTATGGGAGGTGGAGCAGCCTATTCATTTCTCTAATGAGCGGTCCCACGTGACCGCTCAGGGGAAGAGGCTGCTGCACCCGGAGACCGTGGGACGGGCAGGGGGAGCGTCAGGATCGCCGGGACTAGGTAAGTATGCCTCAGCGCCCTCTCCCCCTCACCCGCCGACCCTGCCACAGACCGTGACTCGAGTATAAGCCGAGGGGGCACTTTCAGCCCAAAAATTTGGGCTGAAAATCTCGGCTTATACTCGAGTATATACGGTACTTGTTTTATTTAGTTTTACAAACACTTGGAAAAAGTTTCTTATTTCTACAGACAGTCCACAAAATTAAGGATGGTTGTCAACTTTGGCCAAGTGTTTTTCATAGTCAAATTAAAGAATGAAAGATAAATATAATTGATGTGTAATAATAGACGAGTCCGTAGCAAAGGAAAATGATACTAAGATATTAGCGGAATTTGCTGTATAAGAAATAAACGGCTGTGGGAAAAAGCCTCCTATTAAACCAACTATCTGGGGATTTATAAACAATGGGACTAATAAAGTTGCTAAGAAATGAATCAGCACCGAATGTTGAACCAAAAGCCCACATGGTGTTAACAGGTTGATTTTCCCACATATACTTTACCGCCCAACCTTATAAACTAGAGAGGTTCTACCGCAGATCTTTATTGCGATTGCCTGAGTGTGTTACAATTCTATTATTGATATATGCTGTATATTTCATTGCGACCTACAAGGCCAGTTTTCTACTATTGTCGTGAAAGTACTGTATATAGTGAAAACATAATAAAAACCATAAAAACATAATGGTTGTATATAACAATGATACTGTAACTGCTGTGTAGCAATTTTTTTAAATACATAATTATGCTGCAGAATGTTTCCGTCTAGTTATATTTCAAATGCATAATTGAAAACTGGAACATTCTGTATTTCATCTTGGCCACAAGGTTGTGCTATGGGGCTGCCAGAATTTACTTCCTTTGGAAATAAGTTATTGGATTTCATGCTGAAGGGATTTTAATTCCACAGTTTAACGACAGATAACTTTTCAATAGGTGCCGTATGTATGCGGGAGACTGAAAAGATATAAATACTTTTAATACGAGCTGCAATAATATTATACATTTCACATTCATCAATTGCATACTATAAAGAACTAAAATAACTTGGAAAATTAAAATTGTCTTGCACATTATTCATTTAAAGGGAATCTATCACTCACTTGGAAGTACCTAAGCCATTAATATGGGCATACAGGTACAAGAATAATTAAAATAGTCCTACCTGTATGCCTTTGCCTTATATCTGCAGTCTTCTTGTGCAGAAATCACCTTTTAATCCTTTATGTTAATGTGCTTTTCCAGGTTCCGGGGCGTGCGGTGCCTGGAGTTTTATTCCACGCCCTGAACCCTGGAAAAGCACATTAACATATAGGATTAAGATGATTTCTGCACAAGACCGCAGCTATGAGGCATACAGGTATTAAGGTATTATAGAACCTGTATGCCCATATTAATAGCTTGGTTCCATCCAAGGGGGTGACAAATTCCCTTTAATCTGCTTTTTTATATTTGGTAAATAAATCAATGACCAGTGTGGTGGATTTCCCTATTATATATACTTACATACGGACAGAAATTTTTTTTTATATTGTCTTTGACGCTAGCATTACTGGTGGCCCTTTATAATGTTGGCATGGTCAAATCACATTAAAGTCTATTTGCGTCTCTGGGGACTTTGTCTGCCAGGAGTGTTTTCTTCAATAAAATTTTCTGAACACGCTTGCTCGCTGTGGCATTTTATCTTAACCCTTGGCTTCCAGAGTATATTTTAATATCAATAATTCTCCCTGTCTGTGACATGCCAGTTTTTTTAGTCATCACTTCTTTCTTAACAAGGTGTTTGGAAGCAAACTGGGTGGGTGATGGTGATGGGGGTTCAATTGCTTCTACTTGAGAAGAATGAAAACAAATATTTTGGTAATTTCGGAAAAGCCCAAATGCATTTTTCCTCATATGAGAGAAATGTCTGATATTCATGACTGGAATGAATGCAGAAAACTTAACAGTCTAACCCAAAGGCATTAAAAATAGCAGGTTTCCAACTCGGCAATCACTCGCCTGTCACTGCTATTAGAGGATAGAAATACTACGACGAGATGGAAATTTCTGTTTATTTCTGCTTAGGTGCCCAATTAATAAAGGAGAAAAATAGTAATAGTCGAATGTTGTAGTGGAGTCAGCTGTCATACCGGGCACAAAGCCACGTTGTCCCAGTCACGTGACAGCTCACAAACCACTTCAATTCTAACAACAAGCGTAGAGCAGCAAAACACACTCATCACAACCACATATTTACCTGAAGCACAAGCAAGGGTAGAAAATCTTCATAAAATCTGCAAGAAACCTCAATGTTCAGAAAGTAATGTAGAAAATAACCCAAGAAGTTTTAACCCCTTAAGCCCCGAGGGTGGTTTGCACGTTAATGACCGGGCCGATTTTTACAATTCTGACCACTGTCCCTGTATGAGGTTATAACTATGGAACGCTTCAACGGATCTTGGCGATTCTCACATTGTTTTCTTGTGACATATTGTACTTCATGATAGTGGTAAAATTTATTCGATATAACTTGCGTTTATTTGTGAAAAAAAATGGAAACTTGGCGAAAATTTTGAAAATTTCGCAATTTTCCAACTTTGAATTTTTGTGCCCTTAAATCACAGAGATATGTCACACAAAATACTTAATAGGTAACATTTCCCGCTTGTCTATGTTACATCAGCACAATTTTGGAACCAAATTTTTTTTTTGTTAGGGAGTTATAAGGGTTAAAAGTTGACCAGCAATTTCTCATTTTTACAACACCATTTTTTTTTAGGGACCACATCTCATTTGAAGTGATTTTGAGGGGTCTAAATGATAGAAAATACCCAAGTGTGACACCATTCTAAAAACTGCACCCCTCAAGGTGCTCAAAACCACATTGAAGAAGTTTATTAACCCTTCAGGTGTTTCACAGGAATTTTTGGAATGTTTAAATAAAAATGAACATTTCACTTTTTTCACACAAAATGTATTTCAGCTCCAATTTGTTTTATTTTCCCAAGGGTAACAGGAGAAAATGTACCCCAAAAGTTGTTGTGCAATTTGTCCTGAGTACGCTGATACCCCATATGTGGGAGGGAACCACTGTTTGGGCGCATGGCAGAGCTCAGAAGGGAAGGAGCGCCATTTGGAATGCAGACTTAGATGGATTGGTCTGCAGGCGTCACGTTGCAATTGCACA
Source organism: Ranitomeya variabilis (assembly GCF_051348905.1). Lineage (NCBI taxonomy): Eukaryota > Metazoa > Chordata > Amphibia > Anura > Dendrobatidae > Ranitomeya > Ranitomeya variabilis. The sequence goes on from NC_135232.1 coordinate 956,979,064, forward strand.
GCCCCTGATGTACCCAAACAGTAGAAACCCCCCACAAGTGACCCCATATTGGAAACTAGACCTCCCAAGGAACTTATCTAGATGTGTTGTGAGAACTTTGAACCCCCAAGTGTTTCACTACAGTTTACAACGCAGAGCCGTAAAAATAAAAAATCTTTTTTTTTCCCCACAAAAATGATTTTTAGCCCCCCAAATTTTTATTTTCCCAAGGGTAACAAGAGAACTTGGACGCCAAAAGTTGTTGTCCAATTTGTCCCAAGTACGCCGATACCCCATATGTTGGGGTAAACCCCTGTTTGGGCGCACGGGAGAGCTCGGAAGGGAAGGAGCACTGTTTTACTTTTTCAATGCAGAATTGGCTGGAATTGAGATCGGACGCCATGTCGCGTTTGGAGAGCCCCTGATGTGCCTAAACAGTGAAAACTCCCCAATTCTAACTGAAACCCTAATCCAAACACACTCCTAACCCTAATCCCAATGGTAACCCTAACAACACCTTTAACCCTGACACACCCCTAACTCTAATCCCAACCGTAAATGTAATCCAAACCCTAACTTTAGCCCCAACCCTAACTTTAGCCCCAACCCTAACCCTAACGTTAGCCTTAACCCTAACCTTAGCTCCAACCCTAGCCCCAACCCTAACCCTAACGGGAAAATGGAAATAAATACATTTTTTAAATTTTATTATTTTTCCATAACTAAGGGGGTGATGAAGGGGGGTTTGATTTACTTTTATAGCGTTTTTCATTGCGGATTTTTATGACTGGCAGCTGTCACACACTAAAAGACGCTTTTTATAGCAAAAAAGTTTTTGCGTCTCCACATTTTGAGACCTATAATTTTTCCATATTTTGGTCCACATAGTCATGTGAGGTCTTGTTTTTTGCGGGACGAGTTGACGTTTTTTATTGGTAACATTTTCGGGCACGTGACATTTTTTGATCGCTTTTTATTTCGATTTTTGTGAGGCAGAATGACCAAAAACCAGCTATTCATGAATTTCTTTTGGGGGGGCGTTTATACCATTCCACATTTGGTAAAATTGATAAAGCAGTTTTATTCTTCGGGTCAGTATGATTACAGCAATACCTCATTTATAGCATTTTTTATGTTTTGGCGCTTTTATACGATAAAAACTATTTTATAGAAAAAAATTATTTTGGCATCGCTTTATTCTGAAAACTATAACTTTTTTATTTTTTTGCTGATGCTGTATGGCGGCTCTTTTTTTGCGGGACAAGATGACGTTTTCAGCGGTACCATGGTTATTTATATCCGTCTTTTTGATCGCGTGTTATTCCACTTTTTGTTCGGCGGTATGATAATAAAGCGTTGTTTTCTGCCTCGTTTTTTATTTTATTTTTTTTTCACTGAAGGGGTTAACTAGTGGGACAGTTTTATAGGTTGGGTCGTTACGGACGCGGCGATACTAAATATGTGTAATTTTATTGTTTTTTTTTATTTATTTAGATAAAGAAATGTGTTCTTTATTTAGGATTTTTTTTTTTTTTTTAACACAAGAGGAAATTTTTTTTTTTACTTTTTCACTGTCCCAGGGGGGGGGACATCACGGATCGCTGATCTGACAGTTTGCACAGCACTCTGTCAGATCACCGATCTGACTTCCAGTGCTGCAGGGCTTACCAGCGCCTGAACTGAGCAGGCACTTGGTAAGCCACCTCCCTCCCTGCAGGACCCGGATGCAGCCCCGCGGCCATTTTGGATCCGGAGACTGCAGGGAGAGGAGGTAAGAGACGCTCGGAGCAACGCGATCGCGTTGCTCCGAGGGTCTCGGGGAAGCCCGCAGGGAGCCCCCTCTCTGCGCGATGCTTCCCTATACCGCCGGAACACTGCGATCATGTTTGATCGCAGTGTGCCGGGGGTTAATGTGCCAGGAGCGGTCTGTGACCGCTCCTGGTACATAGTGCCGGATGTCAGCTGCGATAGTCAGCTGACACCCGGCTGCGCTCCCCCCGTGAGCGCGGCCGATCGCATATGACGTACTATCCCATCGGTGGGAATTAAGGACCACCCCACCTCAATGGGATAGTACGTCATATGGGATTAAGGGGTTAATAGAGACTAAAAAAATCTGACAATCCAAGGAAAGAACTTTTAAAGACTTATAGACTTGAGTCTTCAGTGCCTGTGAAGTCCTGCAGATCTGCAAAGTCTGAACATTTAAAGGAGTAATCTGAAGCAGACCAGCTCCTTGCAGTCTCATTACTTCCTCATTTATGGCAGGGCGGGCTTTCCGCCTTAAGTGACAGGTCTGGTGAGCAGCAGAGCTGTAGCATTAGGAAACTATGAAGCTCAGCACAAGTTCTGCTTTAACACACAAATTGCCTCTTCAGAGAAAAAGAGGACTTGAACACTTTAAGGGTATGTGCACACGTTCAGGATTTTTCGCGTTTTTTTCGCTATAAAAACGTGATAAAAACGCGAAAAAAACGCTAACATATGCCTCCTATTATTTACAAGGTATTCCGCATTTTTTGTGCAAATGTTGCGATTTTTTCCGCGAAAAAATCGCATAGCGGAAAAAAAAGCAACATGTTCATTAAAAATGCGGAATTGCAGGGATTCCGCACACCTAGGGGTCCATTGATCTGCTTACTTCCCGCACGGGGCTGTGCCCACGATGCGGGAAGTAAGCAGATTATGTGCGGTTGGTACCCAGGGTGGAGGAGAGGAGACTCTCCTCCACGGACTGGGCACCATATAAGTGGTCAAAAAATAAGAAATAAAATAAAAAATAGCGATATACTCACCCTCGATGTCCCGCGCAGTGTTCCCGCCTCCACTGCACGCTGCCGTTCGGTTCCTGTAGCTGATGTGCGGCGAAGGACCTCGCCGATGACGTCACTGTCCTGTGATTGGTCGTGAGCGGTCATGTGACCGCTCACGTGACCGTGACGTCACGGAAGGTCCTGCGCGCACACACCAGCTATAGAAAGACGAACGGATGCCGCTGATGAGATGTCTGGGTGAGTATAAGCATTTTTTTATTTTTTTTATTATTTTTAAACATTCTATCTTTTACTATAGATGCTGCAAAAGCAGCATCTATAGTAAAAAGTTGGTCACACTTGTCAAACAGTATGTTTGACAAGTGTGACCAACTTGTCAGTCAGTTTTCCAAGCGATGCTACAGATCGCTTGGAAAACTTTAGCATTCTGCAAGCTAATTACGCTTGCAGAATGCTAAAAAAACGCGAAAAAAACGGAAAAAAAACGCAAAAAAAAAAATGCGGATTTCTTGCAGAAAATTTCCGGTTTTCTTCAGGAAATTTCTGCAAGAAATCCTGAACGTGTGCACATACCCTTACACATTCAGCCATCAGTGGCTTCAGTATATTTACACATAGGGATGACAGGGCATTTGAACAATCAAAGGGCACAGCCATGATTAGAAGACCTGCTCTGAATGCAGCCCATGGTGGGGGCTAGTTACTTTGCAATATATTAACAATAGCTTGTCAGGAGCTGGGAGGAAGGGAAGCAGATAACTGCTGTGAAGTAATCAATGGACTGGAGAGCGCTGACTAGTATGTTTGGAGTTAACTCCTCTCCTGGAATGTAACCACTGTGCATAGTCACCAAAGTCTGGGAGGCCATTAGCTGTCAAGCTCCATGGAAACCAGTTGTATACAACAAAAGATAAAAGTTCTCATTGCAGGAGAATGAGAGGAGGTAGAAAAAGCAAGTCAATTGCAATCTTGCTTATTTTCATGCTATCTAACACGTTAAAGCAATTTAATAAATTGAGAATACCCCTTTAAAGGCAAAAAAAAAATCTGGAGAAGTCATATGAGAAATAGAAGTTTAAATGAACAATATTAATGATGCAAAAATTAAATGAACAAAAGTACACCGTATTTATAAATAAAAGCAATGTAGCTGTGGATCTATTTTTGAATTACAGTTAAACATGTTGATAAAGCTACTTAATAATTGTCACATTTACATGCTCACTTGCTTACATATACAGTTTAAAAAAAGAAAGAAAGAGGCCGGCAGCAAACCTGCTGAAAAGATAACCAAGCAAAAGAAGACGCTTCAGGAAAAATATGTTTTCCTAAAGTGTATTCAGCTTCAAAAACTCAAGCCAGTACGCCAGCTCCTAAAAGAGGCCGGGTGCACATACCCTTCGGCCAGGTTCCCTTGATGGGTTTTGTGTGTTTCTGAAGATACACATTTTTGCTGTGCAAAAAACGCAGTGTATTAGTGTCACAGAAGAGTCAATGGGATTCAGAAAAATCTCACACTCATTGTGCTTTCATTTTGCGCAACCTAAACTGGATCACGCTGCAGTTTGGAAATTCCTCAACATGTCAATTTATCTAGCATTAAATGTTTTACTTGGACATTTTACCATAGACTTGCATGAAATGAGGAAAATCTACAGTAAAAAATGTGTGTGTGGGTAATCCGCACGGGACTATGGATAAAGTTTAAATCAAAGCTAAATAATATGAAGATTCAAAAATAAACATCACTTATGAAAAAGAGGCAAAAAAACAAAGCAGAGAAAACTCGATAAAAACTAAAGGAAAAAAATGCAATGAAAAATATTAATTTTTGATGTTGCAGAATTTCTGCAACTCTTGGATTATTTACAGTAGGTTAAGTACTCATTGTGGGAACTTGGCCTTAGTGAGATTTTCCAGGGACAAAGTTTTTTGGCTGTTTCAGTGACACTATAAGACTCATTAGCTTATTATCTAAGCTAGCTCCATTCTCAGTATCCCCAACAGCTGTAAAGGGGGCTGGCTTAGCATTTAACCAGAACAGGACCACCAGCTTTCTGTACATTACAGACAGAGGGGCCAGAGGGTCAATGTGAAGGTGAAGCATCCTGGACACAGGACCAGCAGTAAAATCGGGACAATGGTGCCGCTTTTATAACGATAATATGTTAGTAAATTTTATAAATTTATATTAGCCAAGCGACTAAATCATTTTTTATGTCTATATATCTATAATGCTGACAAGTAGCCAAAAACAGACAAAAGTCTGAAAACCACATAAACGCTACATATGAACAGTGTACAGTATTACTTTCCACTAACATTAGAATCCAGTGAGGAGGCAATTCCTTCATAACCACAATCACCAGTAATTTACAAGCAACTTTCCTTGTTAAAAATGTGTATAGTATTTAGATTAGTAAATCATCGGAATCTGGCATCATACATTATTCATCAATGAAAGCTTCACCTTGGAGCTATTTTCCAGAATATATTAGGGAAATACAGAAATAGCAATCTCCCTAATATGAGGTTTTACGAGTACGGTATTTTAGCCTTTCTACAGCTGAAAGCTTCTGATAATATCAATTGAGAAATGCACTGTAAATATTTTTGCAGATTACAGGCTACTGTCAGTTCTTTTGAGACTATAATTAAAAAAAACAACTAATAATCTGGTGATCAAGACATTGCCTGGCAGCACAATCTTTTGCTTTGTTTCTTTTTCTCCCTAAAACTTCCTAATAGGTTTATAAAGGGATTTGTTTTTTTTCAATGATTTTGAATCTTTGTAAATGCATGCAGCAAATGCAACAGACGTCCACAAATTAATGTGCCAGTCACAAATGCTCTCAAAATAATCATCCAACCACTAATTCCCATAAAATGCACACAGTGGCAGGCAGTGACTTGCATGTCTCCTTTGTTATGCAATCAGTAATTGTTTTAGATCAATCATTTCCATATGTTCATCATAGACACAAAGTTAATCACATGCAATGAGTTATTCAGAGTTCTATACAGTAGTTTGCTGCTAAATACTTTTTCAAAACTGAAACCTAATGGTTTCATTGACCTAGTGAAGTTTCCAAAGACCATTTAGATGAGTGATCTGTATAAGTTTATTTTTTGCTTCCATTTTGCAGTTGAAAAACCTATTGGCATTGTCGCGAACAGATTCATACGGTACTTTAATAAAATTATTATCGGGCCCATTGCAAAAAAACCAAACAAATAAACAGTCGGTGGGGTAGATATAAAGCCATCTACTGAATACTCACTTTCTGTCATTGGGGTGCCAAAAGCATTTTAGATCTGCCAGTGATCATAACTTTACTATTCAACAGCCCAACCCAAATGAGCTTTGCAAATAGCAGGGACAAAAGAAATAATCAATACAGAGACAAGATTTAAATGTCTCCATAATGAATAATAAAATGGGAGAAACAACAGGATTGTTATTGAGGTTTCCCTGTAATAACTATACACAGGTGACCTGCCTCCTATTAATGTGTTTTATATAACACCTCTAAAAGTACTGGTATTTGGTCACTGGGTGTAGAGAGCATTCATTTTTAGATTTGGTCATCGTGTAGGGGGATCTGTGTTCCTCCAGTTCATAACATAGTGCTTTTTGATTCTTCATAAGCCCGGAAGCCCGTTAGCCCAAGTCAAGCTGTTGCTGCTCCTCCTCCCCTCGCTGTTACTTAAACTCACACTTCTCTACAGATGATTTGCAGCATACCTAAAGCTATGACTTCAGTGAAATCCTACAGTATCACACTTCACTAAACAAAATGCTTTTCAAACACTCAGCCAAGAGCAAAGGTAGAAAAAAGGCGAATAAACTGTCTACTAGACGCTGAATTTGCAACACATGCCAAACCATTATACGTTGTGTATTACCTCCAAAAACCATTGTTTCTAAAGGAAAGGAATAGAACTGGCTTAGTCATAGTGACAATGTTCTTCTAAAAATGTATTAATAAAACCTCCACAAAGTGTTCTGCTGCTGTGCAAATAATTAGTTTAACTCAATTAGCACAGATAATATATATTAGCTTCTTCAACATACATGTTTCAAAGACAGACTTGTCTATGCCGCTTGTCAGTCTGCAGTATTTTCTGCATGTTTCGGAAACATCTATGACAAAATCTTACAAGAACAGAGGCTATTTCCTACAGATTTCAATTTTGTGCTGGCGGATGACTGATGGGCAGGGCTTAGCTAATTGCCGTAGATAAGGAGGATAAGACATGAAAAATGCCCATACACATTAGATGGATTTCAGTCCAATCTGGCATGGTCGGCCAACTATTTTATCTTGGTACATCAGAAGATGCAGTATCAACAGCTGCTGTGAAGACACTATATAGAGGTGGTTAAGGGGATACTGGACATGTGAAGTATCTATTAAGCCAGGGTTGGGCAATTTTTGCCAACCTGCACAAACTCATTCCCCAATGTTGAGCCGCTGCTGCCGTATGTGTCCCTATTACTGCACCTACTGTGTGGTTCTCTGTTCCCTCCAAATTCTAAAGCAACCCTCTAAGCGATTGTTGTTAAAGTTTCAATTAGTGCACAACTAATTCACTATTATGTCCATTTACCAGTTTACTAGTTTCTGAATACGTTTAAGAATATCAAGATTGAAAAATTGTGGCAGTGCTTCACAGAAGTACCACTATGGCAGAGTAAGTGGCCTTCGTAAGCCACCATAACCCATCTGCACCCCACAATCATGTTGCGGGAAAAGAAAACTGATGCGTAGCTTAAAACCCGCAGTATATAAAATTGCAGCATTTTAGGGGTTCAACAGCAGTGGTCAGGCATCTTCGTGACATTGCCCACTTGGTCCCCTGACTAATCTCTGGCTATGATTGCGTCCAAGGTAAAAGCAGAATTCATTGCTGAAGAGAATGGATCTTCATTCCACCTCTGTTGCCATCTTGCATTGCACCATGAAAGCTTTTAAGAGCGATATTAAGAGGTCAATGTACTGTACAGGCCTTCATGAGGGAATGTCACACCAGTTATACTTCCAGGATTATGGTGTGGGGTGGCATAATATATGGTAGCCAGATCCCTCTAGTCTACATTAGGCCGGGGTCACACTTGCGACTGTGATGCGAGTCTCTTGCATCAATACCTCGCTGGCACTCGGGACCGGAGTGTGCGGCTGTATGTATTTCTACGCAGCTGCACGCTCCAGTCCCGACTGCCGCCGGGCGTTTCTCGCATCACACTCGCAAGTGTGACCTCGGCCTTACAAGAACTAACAGCTCGGTATTGCAATGATTTGGTTGTGGAACCAGTGGTACATCCTTTTCTTCAAAGCATCCCTGGAGATGTTTTTCAACATGACAATACCAGGCTGCATGTTGCTTGTGCTACAGTGAACAGCCTGTATGGCCTAAATGTGTCACCATGGCCAGCAGTGTGTCTGGACTTGTCTTCCATTAAGCACATCTGAGACATCAGTAGTTGGCAATTGCAAATGGGAGGTGCCAGTAGCGGATCTTGATGATTTGCGTGCCAAAGTGTTTTCAGAGTGGCAAACAACTATTAATAACCTCATTGATAGCAGCCAAGGCATGCGATTCTGCACATGGCGCTCATATTCACTACTTAATAAATCAAGATATGCAAATAGTTTCCTTTTTAGAATTTTTATATCATTCATATGTCTACCGATCCAGCAGTTTCCATAAATCCATGACTTTTCATTCTTGGTGTTGTAGTTGCAATGTTGAGGTGTGTATACACACAATGCACTGTAACAGTTCTGTCCTGAATGCTGGTTGTAAGGGCTCATTCATCTGCATTTAAATCAGAAGAGTCAAGACTAAGACAGAACAGGGCTAGTGTTATTAGTATGGGAGGGGGCCAATATCCATGGTTTCTTCCCAGCCTATTAATATCAGCCCACAGCAGGCTGATTAGCCTTTGCTGGTTATTAAAACCATCTTTAATGGTTTAAAAATTTGACATTTTTTGGGGGTCCCCCCTTTTTAATAACCAGTAAAAGCCAATTAGACAGCCAAGATCTGATATTAATAGGCTGGGGAGCTGCTCCCTCTATACCTTTATATTGCCCACTTATCAGACTAATAAGACCAGCTCTCTGGTGACCCAACGCCATTTTTTTCTTTTATTTGCTAAATACAAGGACAGAAAACTACACAAGCAAAGCACTATATTTCAATTACATTTCTTACTATCATCTATTACTGATGAGGGAGTGTACTCGTTGCTCGGGTGATCTCCGAGTCTTTGGAACTGCTCGGAGATTTAGTTTTCGCTGCCTCAGCTGCATGATTTACAGCTGATAGACAGCTTGAATACATGTGGGGATTCCCTAGCAACCAGACAACCTCTACATGTACTCAGGCTGGCTAGCAGCCATAAATCACGCAGCAGCATCAACAAAAACTAAATCTCCGAGCAGTTTCAAATACTCAGAGACCACCCGAGTACACTCGCTCATCACTATCGTCTATTTAAATCTGTAAACAAGATTGCTTTATTAGTTAGAAAGCTAGCTAAAAATGACAGAATTACTGTACGTAAAATCTTGCGATTGCATACACATATTACCTGACAAAAATTGCATGACACTCGTCCTACTTTTCAGGAACTAGATGGGAGCGATTTCATTTACGCAGATAAGTGCCAGCCCTAATTCTCAGTGTTGACACTCACGTGTTATATCCTCCATGGCTCCAGCTCCTTATTCTTCACAAGTTTTAAATACATGGCAAACACCGATAAAAGACAGAAAGTATGAGACAAGTCTTCACTGCTACAATGTAAAGGAGGCATTGGTACTAGAACAGTGGGGTATGTAACAGGTGAGCATTGTGATTTACTTCATCTGTTTTTTTTAAACAAATAATTTTATTTTATATAGTGCTAACTTATTCCATAGCACTTTACAATTAAGCAGGGACATATACAGACAAATTCAATACAAGGCAAGACAGTTTAAACAGTGACATTAGGAGTGAGGTCCCTGCTCGCAAGCTTACAATCTACAAGGAGATGGGGGGGGAACACAATAGGTGAAAAGTGCTTGTTATTTCAGATCCAGCAATTGTAATAAATAGGAATTTTCATAAAAAGCTGCATGGTCCGGTCATCAGCCAGTGTGTTTAAGTGCAATTATCGGGTACAGTTATGTGCACGGAGGGTGCGGAAACAGATGGATAGGAGGGAGCAGATTCTGAATAATATTTAGAAGGAGGGAAGAATTAGGTTAGTGAGTTGAGGTAATAAGATTGTTTAAAGAAATGTGTTTTTAAAGCACACTTAAAAACATGGGGGCTAGGTATCAGCTGGATGGTCTAGGGTAGCGCATTCCAGAGAATTGGCGCAGAATGGGAGAAGTCTTGGAGAAGGAGGTGCGAGGTTCAAATTATGGAGGATGCTAGTATTAGGTCAGTTTCAGAATGAAAGGAACGTGTAGGGCGATAGACCGATGATTGAGGAGATATCAGGTGGTGCAGAACTGAGGCGGGCTTCGTTCGTGGGAGAGAGATACGAGTTTATATTGTATTCTGTAGCGAGTGGGTAACCAGTGAAATGACTGGCACAAGGTGGAGGCTTCGGTGAAGCAGCAGGATAGAAATATGACCCTGGCTGCCACATTCAGGACGGACTGGAGGGGAGAGCGTCCAGAAAGAGGGAGACCGATCAGAATAGAGTTGCAGTAGTCCAGACAAGAGAGAATAGGAACAACAATAAGTTTTAGAAGTTTCAAAGGTAAGAAAAGGTTGGATTCTGGAAATGTTTTTAAGAAGCCGGTGACATGAGCGAGTGAGTGATCGGATATAGGGAATAAAAGAAAGTTGTATGTCAAATATATCCCAAGACAGCGGGTGTTCTGCTTATGAGTTATGGTTGAACCCTCCAAGGTAATTTCAATGTCAGGTAGATTTAGGTTAGTAGAGGGAGGAAACACAAGAATTTCAATTGTGGAGAGATTCAGTTTCAGATAGAGGTAGGACATTGTGTTAGAGAAAGCGGACAAATAATCCTTGGTATTTTGGGAGTGTCAGAGGAAGAAGTGTATAATTGGGTGTCGTCAGCAGAGAGGATATTGGAGCCCAAATCTACTGATCGTTTGTCCAATAGGTGCCGTGTATAGAGAGAAGGGGGCAGAGGACTGGGACTGGGCCCTGAGGAACCCCGATAGTAAGGGGACGAGAAGAGGAGTAAGAGCCGGCAAAAGATACAATGAAGGAGCTTTCACAAAGGTAGGAGAAGAACCAGGGGAGAACAATGTACTTGAGCCCAATAGAGCGGAGCATAGTGAGGAGGTGTTGGTGATCCACAGTGTCAAATTCAGCAGAAAGATGCAGGAGAATCAGCAGGGAGAAGCGACCATTAGATTTAACTGTTAACAGATCGTTAGAGACTTTAGTAAGATCAGTTTCAGTAGAGTGTAAAAAGTAGAAATCAGATTGTAGAGCGTCAAGAAGATTGATCTGAGAGATAGCGGATTAGACGGGAGTGGACCAAGCGTTTCAGGAGTTTAGATATGAAGGGAATATTAGAGACAGGTCAATAGTTAGCAGCTCAGTTCTGATCGAGGGATGTTTTTTAAGTAAGGGGGGGAAGTATGGAATGTTTAAATGAAAAAGGAAAGATATCAGAAAAAAAGAGAGAGGTTAAAAATTTTAGTTAGGCGAGTGGTGACAACTGGTGAGAGAAACTGCAGGAGAATAGGGTCACTGTTGCAGGTTGTGGGCTGAGAAAAAGTGAGCAGCTAGGTAACAACTTGGCAAGTGAGCTTGAAGTGTGGCAGGGAAGGAGATCCAGGCTCTGAGGAGGATGGGCAGAAATGTCCTGATGGATGTGGTTGATTTTTTCTAGTTAATGAGTGGCCAGGTCCTCACCGCTGAGGTTCATGATGGGGCCTGTGCTTTAGGGCTCAGGAAGGAGTGTGTAGGGTTTCAAAAAGTAATTTTGGATTGTTAGCTATTGAATTGATGAGGGTGGTGAAGTAAGATTGTTTAGCCAGATAAAGAGCAGAGTTATAAGTTTTGAGCATGAACTTATAGTGGATGAAATCCTCTGCTAAAAGTGATTTTCTCCATTGACTCTCAGCACACCTTGAGCAACGCTGAAGAAAACGTGTTTGCATCATGTGCCTGGGTTGCTGTCGTCTGTGTCGGGTATTTCTGTGTAGTAGGTGCTGCTTCATCCAGGGGGCTCTGCAATATATTATTGTAGTGTCACAATGCTAAGTTTGGACAGGAGCAGGAGGAAATGGGAGCTAAAGAGGAGTGTAGATTGTCCGTAAACTGCTGGGTGTTAATGTTACGTGTATTCCTATCCCGGGTGAGGAGATAGTTCTTGACAGAGAATGAAGAAGGACTTCCTTAGTGTTGCACAGGTGATGGCATTATTACCAAGTATTAGATATTGCCACAGGCACTCTCACTTGTGCAATACAAAGTAAATCCTGTAGACAAGATCAGCTGGAAGTTGGTGTTGGGAAACACTGGAATATAGTAATCTCGAATCAATAGGTGGTTGACTCCCTCTATCTACATTTATGGCTACCTTTAAAATGTTTTTTGATGTTAAAGGTGATGTTTCTTTATCCTTACAGTAGTCTACAGTTCATTTCAAATCCTGTCACAAAATCAACTGGCATTAAAAGGGTTTTATATCTTTCTATACATTTTTCCAACATAAAGGGGCCATACACACGTGGACAGATTTCTTGGTACCCTTCTGGTACAGAAAAAAAAAACTGAAATAACTTGAAACTGAACAAAGTAATATTTTCAAGTAAATTTTCAATATATAATTTTACTGAATATCAACTTTTGAAAAATCCGACAGTGCTTTTAAACTGTGGTTCAACATAGTTTTTAAAAAATAAACTAATGAAAATGGGCTTTACAAAAACGATGATACCCCTAGAAAATATTGAAAATAATTTGATCATAGGAACTTGTTAAACTAAGGTGTGTCCTGTACTCTAATTAGGACCAGTTTCTACAAACTTGTAATCAGCCTATTTAGAGGATGAAAAGCAGTTACTGTACTTTGTTATCATGGTGTGTACCACACTGGACATTAATCAAAGAAAGGAAAGAAGACAATAGAATTACAAGATTTTTGAGCTAGAAGCTTGGGTTGAGAAATGGCAATTGAAATTTAATGTAGATAAGTGTAAGGTTATGCACTTGGGCAGAGGAAATAATTATACATTTTATGTATTACATTTCAGAAACTATTACTGAAAAAGACTTGGATGTATGGGTGGACAGCAAACTCCTCTTTAGTGATCAACATCAGGCAGCTAATGCCAAGGCAAATGAAATAATGGGATGCATTAAAAGAGGCATAGATGCTCACGACAAGAACATACTGTAGTTTTGCCTCTATACAAGTCACTAGTGCGGCCACACTTCGAATACTGTGTACAATTTTGGTCTCCAGCGAATAAAAAGGATATAGCTGAACTAGAGAGGATGACTGCAATTATCAGGATAGGCTATTAAACTTGCGGTTATTCAGTTTCAAAAATCGAAGACTTAGGGGTGATCTTATTGCAGTGTATAAATGAGGTGACAGTACAGAGATCTTTCTAATGATCTTTAACACTAATGCTTGCGACTTACATATATTTGCGACAGGAACTAAGGCGCATCCTCTATGGGGGTTTTGCCTTACTGTGGATGAATATGTTAGGCTATGGATGGACTTACGTTACCTTCAACCTTAAAATTATGAAACAGTTGTCTCACGAAACTAGAAAGAAAATTATAGACAAATATGTTAAAAGTAAAGACTATAAGACCATCTCTAAACAGCTTGATTTTCCTGTTACTACCGTTGCACATATTATTCGGTAGTCTATGGGACTGTATCCAACCTCCCTGGACATGGCCACAAGATTGAGAATTGAGAACTTGAAAACACTGATAATATGAATGGTAACCAAAGAGCCCAGAACAACTATCAAATAGATTACAAGTGAACTGCAAGGTTAGGTACATTAGTTGCAGATTGCACCATATTTCACTGCCTTGGCCATATTGGACTTCATGGATGATGACCAAGGAGGAAACAACTGTTGAAGGCAAATCATAAAGTTATACAGTTACTTGCCAAACTGCATTTTGACAATCCACAAAGCTTCTGAGAGAATGGAGAACATTGTATCTTATGTGAAACAGAGGAGACTCAGCTGTGATTTGGGGCTAATTTGCTGCATACAGCACTGGGTGTCTTGAATCTCTGCAGGGTACAATGAAATCCTAAAACTATCACAGCATTCTGGAGTAAAATGTTATGCCCAGTGTCAGAAAACTTAGTTCAAGTCGCAGGTCATGGGTTTTCCAACAGAATAACCGAAAACACAGGAAAATACATCCAAGAATGGCTAAGAGCAAAGCATTGGACTATTCTGAAGTGGCCTTCTATGAGACATGATCTAAATTCTATTGAACATCTTTGGAAGGAGTTGAAACATGCCATCTGGAGACCGCATCCTTCAAGTAAGAGACAAATTGGAGCAGTTTGTGTACGAGACGAGAAGTGGGCCAAAACACCAGGAGAGGTAAGAGGTCTCAATGAGAGTTGCAGAAATCATTTGTTTGCTGCAATTGCCTCAAAAGGCTGTGCAACAAAATATTATGTTATGGAAACCATGATTTTCTTAATTTTTTTTTCTTTATCATTTCTTTCCTGTTGAACCAAAATTCTAAAGCAATGTCTGATTTTCATCACTTGATACTCGGTAAATTTAAATTGAAAATTACTTGTGTCAGTTTCAAGTTCAGTGACCATTGTGGGTGTTTCTTACCGTACCAAAAAGGGTGCACACAATTTTGTCCACATTTAATCGGGTTCTCGCTTTGCATCAAACAGCATTACACTGGAATTTTCAACTTTTCATTATGTTTGGGTGGAGAAGCAGAGCTCGTTTTTGCCTATATTAATAAAGTAGAGCGCCAGATCTGCTCTTTTATTTCAGTAATAATTATACACAGCTTTCAAACCTGTTTAGTCTTTAGCTGCTCTCAGTTAAGGATCTGTCCATGGATGTACTTCACAAGTGTGTACTGTATATTTGTACAAAAATACCATTGAAAAGAAATAAAAGAATCTCTGCATGAAGTGTCTGTGGCGGACAAACAGCACCGCACAGCTGATTTAACAAACGAGCGTTCAATCAATGATGCATTGAGGCACATGACAAATCCAAGTCAAAACCCATTATATTCAAGTGGCCCTTTTAAATTCCACCTCGGCGCGCTGACCCTGTTGCTTACAGCTAAAGACTTTACAGGCTTTTTTTTTTAGGAAGCATTGAGGGGAGCTTTTGTTTTGGCATTTGCTCAGCAGCACCTTCACAATTAAAACTGCCAGGCTTCCCCTCTGATCAATTATTCATGGCGATGACTAGCATATATTTTGAGCTCCTTAACTTCACATCAGAAGTGTGCAGCGAGAGATGACACAAGTGTGTGCTTTGCAGAATAAAAGGCTAGGCTCTGAAGCAGGTTTTTAACGCTAAATGGGAACAAGGCTAAGAGAAATGAAATCAACACTTTTAGTCAAAGTTAAGCTCCAGGCAAGCTGCAGGCACTGCACAGCATGGGAGAAGCCGGCTCTGGAATATGCCCGTGTACTGACAGCTGAATGAGAGTTTGAAGGCCTAATGGTAAGAGATGTTCCACCAATGGAAGAGTGACGGAACTTTGCTCTCTTAGTTCACCAGCCGCGCTTATCACTTCAGACTATCAAGAACGTGTCACTTTTAATTTCTAACAATAGTGCTCCGATATCCCCCTCACCCACCCCACACTTACTTTTTTTTGCATTATTAAAGAAGAAATACATTATTACCACTCGGCAAAATAAAGAAAACTTTCAAACTTGAGGCTAAAGAAAAATCCTGTACACTTTACAGGTCATGATCTACTTATGCAAGATTCAAGCATTCTCCAAATCAAATGTGACAACATTGTTAACGCCATGTGTTTTCAGCAAAAGACAGCAAGCTAGCAACCTGTTTATTATAGCTGCAGCTACTCCAAAGCGTGCTTGTAATCAGCCAACATGAGGTCTGATTAGGAGATTCATTCTCCTGGACAATGCTAAGTGTAAGGGTATGTGCACACGTCCGGATTTCTTGGATCTTGGAGGGCAAAGAAATTCGCACAGCTCCTGTCCATGGCTAGAGAGCACTGACCTGGACTGTAGGCCAGAATGGCACAAAGTGATTTGCTCATCTCTAAGGGTATGTGCACACGTCCGGATTTCTTGCAGAAATTTCCTGAAGAAAACCGGAAATTTTCTGCAAGAAATCCGCCTTTTTTTTTTTGCGTTTTTTTTTCCGTTTTTTTCGCAAACATACTGTTTGACAAGTGTGACCAACTTTTTACTATAGATGCAGCTTATGCAGCATCTATAGTAAAAGATAGAATGTTTAAAAATAATTAAAAAAATAAAAAAAATGGTTATACTCACCCAGACATCTCCTCAGCGGCGTCCGTTCCTCTTCCTATAGCTGCTGTGCGCGCAAGACCTTCCATGACGTCGCGGTCATGTGAGCGGTCACATGAGCGGTCACATGACCGCTCACGACCAATCACAAGACAGTGACGTCATCACAGGTCCTTCACCGCACACCAGCTATGAGAACCGAAGCGGCAGCATGCAGCGGTGAGGCGGGAAGACATCGAGGGTGAGTACAGGACTATTTTTTATTTTAATTCTTTTATTTTTGACCAATTATATGGTGCCCAGTGCGTGGAGGAGAGTCTCCTCTCCTCCACCCTGGGTACCAACCGCACATAATCTGCTTACTTCCCGCATGGTGTGCACAGCCCCGTGCGGGAAGTAAGCAGATCAATGGACTCCTAGGTGTGCGGAATCCCCGCAATTCCGCATTTTTAATGAACATGTTGCTTTTTTTTCCGCGATGCGATTTTTTCGCGGAAAAAATCGCAACATTTGAACAAAAAATGCGGAATACACTGTAAATAATGGGAGGCATATGTTAGCGTTTTTTTCGCATTTTATCACGTTTTTATAGCGAAAAAAACGCGAAAAAAACGCGAAAAATCCTAAGCCTAAGGCCATGTGCACACGTTCAGGATTTTTCGTGTTTTTTTCGCGTTTTTTTCGCTATAAAAACGTGATAAAAACGGGAAAAAAACGCTAACATATGCCTCCCATTATTTACAGTGTATTCCGCATTTTTTGTGCAAATGTTGCGATTTGTTCCGCGGAAAAATCGCATCGCGGAAAAAAAAGCAACATGTTCATTAAAAATGCGGAATTGCGGGGATTCCACACACCTAGGAGTCCATTGATCTGCTTACTTCCCGCACGGGGCTGTGCCCACGATGCGGGAAGTAAGCAGATTATGTGCGGTTGGTACCCAGGGTGGAGGAGAGGAGACTCTCCTCCACGCACTGGGCACCATATAATTGGTCAAAAATAAAAGAATTAAAATAAAAAATAGTCATATACTCACCCTCGATGTCTTCCCGCCTCACCGCTGCATGCTGCCGCTTCGGTTCTCATAGCTGGTGTGCGGTGAAGGACCTGTGATGACGTCACTGTCTTGTGATTGGTCGTGAGCGGTCATGTGACCGCTCACGTGACCGCTCACATGACCGCGACGTCATGGAAGGTCCTGCGCGCACAGCAGCTATAGGAAGAGGAATGGACGCCGCTGAGGAGATGTCTGGGTGAGTATAACCATTTTTTTTATTTTTTTAATTATTTTTAAACATTCTATCTTTTACTATAGATGCTGCATAAGCTGCATCTATAGTAAAAAGTTGGTCACACTTGTCAAACAGTATGTTTGACAAGTGTGACCAACCTGTCAGTCAGTTTTCCAAGCGATGCTACAGATCACTTGGAAAACTTTAGCATTCTGCAAGCTAATTACGCTTGCAGAATGCTAAAAAAAAACGCGAAAAAAACGGAAAAAAAACGCAAAAAAAAAAATGCGGATTTCTTGCAGAAAATTTCCAGTTTTCTTCAGGAAATTTCTGCAAGAAATCCGGACGTGTGCACATACCCTTAGAGATGAGCAAATCACTTTGTGCCATTCTGGCCTACAGTCCAGGTCAGTGCTCTCTAGCCGTGGACAGGAGCTGTGCGAATTTCTTTGCCCTCCAAGATCCAAGGTTCAGCTTACCATTTGCACGACTGTCACCTGAAATTATGCCGAGCAGATCATTTACACCTGTAACCAAAATAAGTTTTTGTTTTTTTTTTAGAATTTATTGTGTTTGATAACCATAGATATTTTGTTCATATTTATCTAAACATGTGACAACATACATAGACATTACTTATGATTTAACGCACAATCAGACAAACAAGTACTGAGCAAATTTTCTAGTGGATTATATTGTGTAGCCCTGAAAGAAAATGCAGTTTTCTTTCATTAGTTCTCCCTGTCAGTCCGGTCAGATAGGCGTCATTTCCGCGGTCTCCATCCCTCCTCCTGGCTGCGGATAGAGGTGCTATTGCTGTATTTGACGTGGATGATGTCTCCTGCATCATCCACATAGCCAGGCAAAATCTTGTGCCTGCGCACTATACTCTGCCCTATTGCGGGCAGAGCCAAATACACAAGTGCGCATTTGCCGTTATGATTTTGCCCAGCAATGTGCATGATGCAAGAGGCGTCATTCACCTCAATTACAGCAGGAGGATGGCGACCGCAGAAACCAAGTCTACTGGACTGACAGGATTAACATCCAGAGCGGGAGAACTTTGGAAGATTTGCTTTTTTTTTTTTTTTTTTTTTGGGGGGGGGGGGGGGTATACAGGGGGGTTTATAACCATTGATGGACTGCAGCACAAGCGCTGATTAAAGTCATAGTTTTAGTTTACACAGAACAAAACTGATGACAAGTTCCCTTTAAAGGGAACCTGTCACCCCAAAATCGACGATGAGGTAAGCCCACCAGCTTCAGGGGCTTATCTACAGCATTCTGGTCTGGCGTCGTGATCCGGTCCGGGGCCTCCCATCTTCTTACGATGACGTCGTCTTGTCTTCACGCTGCGGCTCCGGCGTACTTTGTCTGCCCTGTTGAGGGCAGAGCACAGTACTGCAGTGCGGAGGCATCTGGCCTCTCTGACCTTTCCCGGCACCTGCGCACTGCAGTACTTTGCTCTGCCCTCAACAGGGCAGACAAAGTACGCCGGAGCCGCAGCGTGAAGACAAGACGACGTCATCGTAAGATGGGAGGCCCCGGGCTGGACCTCAACGCCCACCGCAGCGGGACCGCCCCTGGGTGAGTATAATATAACCTCTTTTTCTTATCTTTCAGGTAACATCGGGGGCTTATCTACAGCATTACAGAATGCTGTAGATAAGTCCCTAATGCTGGTGGGCTTAGCTCACCGTCGATTTTGGGGGTGACAAGTTCACTTTAAAGGATTGTGCACAATCCTGTAACCTACAGACAATGTCAGGTCGGCGCCATTATACTGATTACAATGATAACTTGGTTGATGAAAGCAGTCTTTAGGTTGTGGTGTAATTTTTATTTTCAGTTTTCAGCTAATGATATGCTCATGCTCCAGGGCAGCCTGTGGGGGGCTTCATGTGGTGCTCTCATTACGTATTTATCAGTATGGCTTCTTACAGGTCACTGATCCCTTACTGACCTCGCCCCTAGTTTGCATAATGAATACATGTATATACTTAAAAAAAACAAAAAACCCTTCCAGCCAAGGCACCTGCGCTGCAGCATAATCGCATGTTTAATGTGCAGCTAATAAATGTGTTTTATGTTTTCCCGAGTATAAAAAAATCTATTTTAAAATGGCGCCTGCGCAGTAGCAGCTATCAGGGTATATAGAATTGACCCGATAGCTGCTACTGCATCGGCGGCGCCATCTTGATAAAGGGAAAATAAAGTCCTCCTCCAAGATGGCGCCGGCGGCACCTGCATAATAGTAGCTATAGTCGATCGCCAATAGCTGCTACTGCGCATGCGCTGGCAGTGCCATCTTGCTAAAGAAAAAAAATGACCTCCTCCAATACGGCGCCGCCTGCGTAGTAGGAGCTATTGGTGATCACTGCTACTGTGCAGGCGGTGCCATATTGGAGGACTTTTTTTCTACTCTAGCAAGATGGCACCATCTGCGCAGTAGCAGCTATCGGATCACCTCCATATAAACAGATGGCGACGGGCGCCAATTTAAAATGGATTTTTTTTTACACTCCTCAGGAAAACATCACACATTTATCAACTGCCCATTAAACATGCGATTATGCTGCAGCGCAACATAAACTACTTTACAGCTTCCACGTAGTGTCGGCTACAGGTGGGTAAAAATACATTATTTAACACGTCAAACACAGAACTCCCTATTACACAATTGTTAATAGGGAGTGTCAAAAACAAAACAAAAAGGCATGTTGGTGTTTGTAATACATCTCGGTGTTAACTGGGGTCCATTTGGAGCCCAATGATTTCTAAGAACACCACAGACCACACTATTAAACAATAATGAAATTCATTCTTAAGGTCACCTTAAAGTACCAGTTTATAGTTTGAGTGGAGTGGCATCCCAGACTTATTAGATATCCCCATCGGTGGCTTGATTACTGAAACTTCTCACTCTGATCTGTGCCTCAGTCTAGTGGGTCCATCAGCTAACAGACACTGATCACATGTCGGATAAAAGTTCATCTAAAAAAAAGCCCTTCAATATATTGAGATTTTCTTGTGACATGACAAAGGCATGAAAAACCTGTTGCTGATACTACACTGCTCCAAAAAAATAAAGGGAACATTAAACAACAGAATATAACTCCAAGTAAATCAAACTTCTGTGAAATCAAACTGTCCACTTAGGAAGCAACACTGATTGAAAATCAATTTCACATGCTGTTGTGCAAATGGAATAGACAACAGATGGAAATTATTGGCAATTATCAAGACACACACAATAAAGGAGTGGTTCTGCAGGTGGGGACCACAGACCACATCTCAGTACCAATGCTTTCTGGCTGATGTTTTAATCACTTGAATGTTGGTTGTGCTTTCACACTTGAGGGAGGATGAGACAGACTCTACAACCCACACAAGTGGCTCAGGTAGTCCAGCTCATCCAGGATGGCACATCAATGCAAGCTGTGGCAAGGTGGTTTGCTGTGTTTGTCAGCGTAGTGTCCAGAGGCTGGAGGCGCTTCCAGGAGACAGGCCAGTACACCAGGAGACGTGAAGGGGACTGTAGGAGGGCAACGACCCAGCAGCAGGACCGCTACCTCAGCCTTTGTGCAAGGAGGAACACTGCCAGAGCTCTGCACAACGACCTCCAGCATGCCACAAATGTGCATGTGTCTGCACAAATGGTTAGTAAACAAATCCATGAGGATGGTCTGAGTGCCCGACGTCCACAGATGAGGGTTGTGCTCGCAGCCCAACACCGTGCAGGATGCTTGGCATTCGCCACAGAACACCAGGAATGGCAAATTCCCACTGGCGCCCTGTGCTCTTCACAGATGAAAGCAGGTTCACACTGAGCACATGTGACAGACGTGACAGAGTCTGGAGACACCGTGGAGAGCGATCTGCTGCCTGCAACATCCTTCAGCATGACCGCTTTACCAGTGGGTCAGTAATGGTGTGGAGTGGCATTTCTTTGGAGAGCCGCACAGCCCTCCATGTGCTCGTCAGAGGTAGCCTGACTGCCAATAGGTACCGAGATGAGATCCTCAGACCCCTTGTAAGACCATATGCTGGTGCGGTTGGCCCTGGGTTCCTCCTAATGCAGGACAATGTCAGACCTCATGTGGCTGGAGTGTGTCAGCAGCTCCTGCAAGATGAAGTCATTGAAGCTGAAGCTATGGACTGGCCCGCCTGTTCCCCAGACCTGAATCCGATTGATCACATCTGGGACATCATGTCTCGCACCATCCACCAACATCACGTTGCACCACAGACTGTCCAGGAGAAGCGGAAGCTTTAGTCTAGGTCTGGGAGGAGATCCCTCAGGAGACCATCCGCCGCCTCATCAGGAGCATGACCAGGCATTGTAGGGAGGTCATACAGGCACATGGAGGCCACACATACTACTGAGCATTATTTCCTTATCTTGAGGCATTTCCCCTGAAGTTGGTTCAGCTTGTAACTTTATTTTTCACTTTGATTTTGAGCATCATTCCACCTCCAGACTTCCGTGGGATATTAGTTGTGATTTACGTTGATAACTTTTAGGTTTTATTGCTCTCAACACATTCCACTATGTAATGAATAAAGATTTACAACTGGAATATTTCATTCAGTGATATCTAGGATGTGGGACTGTAGTGTTCCCTTTATTTTTCTGAGCAGTGTATATCAATATGTCTATTATTTGCACTACCACAAGGTCACAAATGAATGACCCTGAATGTGAAAAGCAAGTAAAAATGTTGTCACTGCAGAAATATGGATACAGTTCTAATATTTAATATCCACTGTAAATTGGGATCAGTACAAGTAAAGCAATGTTCACATTGTAGGCAGATTCATTCTCTAAAACATCCCTTTTCCATATACCCTACTAGGGATTCCCCTAATAGGTATCATTTACTAGCATGGCCACCGTGTAATATTGCATTTTCTCTTCAGCAGCTGTAACTTCACCAAGCAATAACAGATGGTTGCCGAAGGCTTCAGAGCTGGAGAGGCACGGATCAGCTGATACAGCTTTTTTTAATGTGTTTGTTGTATATACAGTTCACAAGTGTGTGGCATTACAAAACGTCAGAGCTGGTCATAGCTTTATCAGCTCGCTATTTCAAATTTCTAAATATGGATTTGTACAGAAATCTTGAACTACAGAATAAAGATCACCCTGGCTCTTTAGTATTAGGTAACATATCCTACCTCTTTGTAGTAAGACCATTATTGTAAATATTGTATTTGATCACATAAAACCATTTATCTTACTGCAATAGTAACCTCTACAGTTAGTATTTACCTTAGGACAAATTTAATCCAAATTCCAAATGATCTTCGAGGAGAAGTTGAAGACTGTGTTGTACTAGTGTTACGTACCTTCAATTTAGAGGCACAGAAACAAAGACATAAGATTTGCGTAATCAAATTTGAGAGATCTTTCCACTGCTCTAACAACCACTTCTGAATCCCTATACTGGCCCCCATGTAAAATAATAACACCAACTCCCTTCCTGTGCTGGCGCCATTCCAGTGGTGTTGGCACTAGCTCTCCTAAGGACCACCTGACATTGTTAGACCACACAATCCCTGTGGCCAATCAGAACTGGCTCCGCTCTTCCCATCTTTGAACGTATCACATATGTTTGGAGGGAAAAAGAGAGCAGTAGTGCTCACTTCCTCCTGATGTATGTGATTTGTCCGAAAGAGGGAGAGTGGAGCCAGTTCTGATTGGCAGCAGGATGAGGATTGAATAGGGGTTGTTCTAATGGTGGACAACCCATTTAATGAAAATATGTGGTACTCTCTATGACTATACTACCACTTTGTGGTGGAGGTTATTGAGAGCTCATAATGAATTAATCGGGAGGTAGCCTGTTCATAGTTGGAGTGCTTATTGTTACTCTGACTTTTTTCTGAGGGAAAATATTCTCTCTCTCAGGCTCTAGGACAAGAAGAATACTTAGAGTATTCTAAAAAAAAATTCCATGAAATATTTACTAAAAAAAACTGCAAAAAAAAGAAATGGGGATGAGTAACCTATAACAATCAGGTCAAAGTAATTTGTTTTTAAAAGAGCCTCTTAAATCTGATTGGTTCCTATGGGCAACTATAACTTGTCTCATTTTAATAGAAATGTAGTCAGAGTAATTAAAAATCAGACTACCGTGATTTTTCACAAACTTCCCCCCAAAAAAACTCACCAATGTTTGACATGCAGACATGGGGACTAGAACATGTTTCAAGCACACCGAAGACACTCGGATAACACCTGTTAGTGAGATGAGCTGATAGGCCAGTCTAAAGAAATGTGTTTTAGTCCTGGACACAGGAGTGGGAGGTTCAGATTATAGAGGATGTTAGTCTTTGTCATTAGCAGAATGGAGAAAACAGGTAGGGTGGTAGACAGGAATGAGGGAGGAGATGGAGGGTGGTGCAGAAATGTGGAGAACTGTGTGAGTGAGCGTGATAAGTTTCTATTGGACTCTAGCGGATGAACAACAAGTGCAAAGACTGGAACAGCAGTGTAGCAGTAATATGATCCCACCTGCTGCATTCAGGATAGAATGAACAGGAGAACATTTAGTTATATGGAGACCAATTAGTAGAGCTTTGCAGTTGTCCAGGCGAGAATGAATCATAGCAACTGTAAAGGTACCTTCACACTAAACGATATCGCTAGCGATCCGTGACGTTGCAGCGTCCTGGCTAGCGATATCGTTGAGTTTGACAGGCAGCAGCGATCAGGATCCTGCTGTGATATCGCTGGTCGTTGGTTAAAGTTCAGAACTTTATTTGGTCGTCAGATCGCCGTGTATCGTTGTGTTTGACAGCAAAAGCAACGATGCCAGCAATGTTTTACAATGGTAACCAGGGTAAATATCGGGTTACTAAGCGCAGGGCCGCGCTTAGTAACCCGATGTTTACCCTGGTTACCATCGTAAAGGTAAAAAAAACAAACAGTACATACTCACCTTCTGCTGTCTGTCACACGTCCCTCGCCGTCCGCTTCCTGCACTGACTGAGTGCCGGCCGTAAAGTAAAAGT
This sequence comes from Ranitomeya variabilis, assembly GCF_051348905.1. Taxonomy (NCBI): domain Eukaryota; kingdom Metazoa; phylum Chordata; class Amphibia; order Anura; family Dendrobatidae; genus Ranitomeya; species Ranitomeya variabilis. Next base: position 957,003,537 of record NC_135232.1, read on the forward strand.
ACAGCACAGCGGTGACGTCACCGCTCTGCTGTTAGGGCCGGCGCTCAGTCAGTGCAGGGAAGCGGACGCCGGGGGACTCGAAGGTGAGTATGTACTGTTTGTTTTTTTACATTTTACACTGGTAACCAGGGTAAACATCGGGTTACTAAGCGCGGCCCTGCGCTTAGTAACCCGATGTTTACCCTGGTTACCCGGGGACCTCGGCATCGTTGGTCGCTGGAGAGCTGTCTGTGTGACAGCTCTCCAGCGACCAAACAGCGACGCTGCAGCGATCGGCATCGTTGTCTGTATCGCTGCAGCGTCGCTTAGTGTGAAGCTACCTTAAGAATTTTTGCAGTGTCAAAAGATAAGGAAAGGTCGAATTCTTGAGAGGTTTTTGCTGTGCAGGTGACATGACCGAGCGAGTGATTGGATAGGTAATGATTGAAAGATCCAAATGAAAAATAATCCCAAGACAGCGAGTGTTCTACTTGGAAGTTACCAAAATTGATTATTAGACCCAAGAACATGCGCTTAAGTAAAAAATTAAAAAATATAAACATTTCTGGAAAAGAGGACAATCCTTTTAATACTGGCTGAATAATGTTAAGAGTTTTCCTGGACACACATCCAACTGGTAACACCCAACTTTCAGAAAATGTATAAAGTTAACAGCACCAACTTTAAGAGACCTTCAAAAACAACATGTGACAAGTACAAGAAACTAATAACGTCCTACCTCGTGGAGGGAATGATAGCCTAGACTAAAAGAAAATAAAAGATCTTAGCAAGTGATAACTGCATGAATGGATAGGAAGAATAGAAAACGATGGTGCCCCCTTTGTAGACTAAATGGGTTGGGAATTACATTTATTTTGTATCTAATGCTATATTTCTGTGTGTTGTATAATGGGTTTAATAGTCCATAAGTAGACAAACAAATGAAACCTAAAAACAGGCAGGGCCACAAACGGTAGTATTTGAAATGATGCCCAAGATACTAACCTCTGATATTCCAATGCTGCATACATGTAAGAAAATGGTTTGTTGCAGCATATCATATAGGCTACAAATGCCAGATTTTTGAAATGGCAGATCAATACAAAAGCTTTTGTTTTACACTGGCCCGATTACCTGTGAAATAAGTCTGCCACTTGGTTATTGATTGAATTATACTTAGGCAAAGAATTGTCATTTCTCATTTCTGCAGCAAAAACTAGTGAACCGGATGCTGTAACACTTTGTGTGAAATATCAATTTCCAACCAATGATTTCCCAGATAACTAATTACAGAAGCAGTAATCTCAATTTTATTCAGCAGAAGCACACACCCGATCTTTTATCATCATTACCTCTTACATGAAAATATAGTGCTCTTCTAACACTCGCCGGTATCTAGAGACATACACAAAGCAAAATGATTTTGGCAATCGCAGCCCCCAGCCCAGCAACATCCTAGAATTTGGAGCCTTTATACAATATAAAGTTGGACAATTGACAAAAAAAAGTGGTGAACTGAAGAGTGATGATCAAAAGGAATTATACAGAGAGTCAATTATAAGATTGTACCGTAATTTTTACATATACAACACTGCATCCTCTCAATAGGTCAGATAGGTATTATTGTAAGGGGACGGAACAAATGGAATTAATGTCCAAAACTAATCTGTTGTATAAAAAAGAAAAAACAAAAAGCAAATGAGCCTACTGATTAGCATGGGATCTGTCTGGGTTTTTGTCATATGTTAAGCTTTTAGAACCAAAGTGAAAGTTCTGCAGACTGCACCGTTTCATTATTATGATTATTCCAACCTAAAAGCGGACACAAAACACTACACAAATATCCCATCTCCACCTGGACCTACTTCTGCAACGTCTCTTTCTGAATATGCTGCCGTATTCATTCTGTGGATGGTGCTAGTGATGGGGGAGACGTCAAGACCAGAAGATCTGGGTTGCAACAGGCTCTGTCCAGCCAGAGATGCTAGGGTGGCTGAGACCTGTAGTGCCGCCCGACCCAATCTAGCAGTATGGTGGCGTGTGCTGTCCAGCAGGATTAATAAGCTCCCTGCTGAGGTTAAAGGGACAGCACCTCACCCTACGTAAACTCCCAGCATGCCAGTTATAGTTTTTACTTGCTGTAGTTCCCTCCAAATATTCATCTCATGTTAAACCTAGTTAATTCTGGATGCCGAGTACAAAGTGTTTATATTTTCTTTTGGCCTGACAATTCTGCTAATGTTCCTGACATGGCTTTCTGACCACTCTTTGCCAGCTTGCTTTAGAAAGCCTTTGTCCAAGTCCAGATCCCTTTACATGGGTTAAAAGGTGAATGCGAAGACACCCTCTTGATCTGCTAGATGGAGTGGGTAGTGCAAAACCTGTCTGAGGCAGCCCTATTAAAAGCTGCCAGCTTTCCAACGACACTTCTGTTTTATTAGTTACGCAACAAATTTATTTTGGACATTAATTTCTTTAAAATATTTGTACATTTTGGGCAGCGGTAAAAACAGAAAATAAAATCTACACCTGAAAAACAGACAGAAACCGTCTTGCACAACTTTATGCACCATTTTTGCCTTCAAACTCCATAAATTTGTTGCACCACAGTTGGTCACACCTGTCCACTAAACCTACGCTGACATAATTTGAGACATTTTCCCGCATCACAAATCAAATAATAGACTGCTCATTTACTATCTCTACACAATCAGGTCATTTGCTCTGTTTTGAAGCAATGGTTCAGTGCACAGCTGGGATCACAGCCCCCTCAGTCTTTACGATGTGCATCTTGTCATTGCCCAGCTAATGTTCTTCTGTCCTCACTCAATAGCTATTATGTGAAGCCAGCGATGACTGTTGTACACACAGAAAACGCTCTCATAATGTATAGTCGAAAAAATATTATTCTGTTGATATAAGAATTTTTGGTATAGAAAAATGTTAAGCCTACAGGTGAGCTGCATGTTCATATTATAGCCCAATTTTTGTTTTAAGATGACATGCACAACTCTTGAGATAAATTGCTCAGGGATGTCAATGAACATAATATAGTCTGGATGAAGTTTCAATTTTCAGCAAAAAAAAAAACTATATATGACACTGTATATAAAATAGACTGGTTTTGCACACCCATGGTGAACAGCTTGAGTACGGTCTGGCACCGGGTCTCCTAACCGGAACTCGACAGCTTCCTATATGCTTTTGAGGAAAATCATGATTGATAAATCAGTTAATTTGCTCACAAATGTTACTTCTCAAAGGCAAAATTACTCCCAAATGTAGTAAGAGGTGATCGGATACAAAGAAGCCTGGTTTCTGATACAGTAGAAGTCAGGAGCCATGATGCATTAGAGACCATTCCTGGGGTAAGATTGCAGTGTCCAGATGGAAACCCCAGCTCCAAACAGGAAAAGAAAGAAAACTATACACACAAAAGCTTTGGAAAACCAAATAGTGAAACAAAGTTGGTGGAATTATCCTTCATGAAGACAGACCTGTTTTCCATACTTAAAACACAAGGTGATGAAATCCATTAGAACGCTTATTAATAATCAATTGCATTTCTTCGCTAATCCAGAATAGAACTTTAACACAAAATTAATATACAACATAAAATTCCACATCTTTGAACTAGCAATGCACTTTCTCAACCTGGATTTGTTCCCCATTTACTTAAATGATATGAATTTATAGAATACTAAGATGACTGGGTCCTGTTTGAAGAACCATAGATAATCCCCTAGGTAATTAACATAGCGGTGGAATGTGAAATCAAGTCTATTTCATTAAAGGAAAAAGAGAAGAGAGGGAAAAAAAAACGCCTTTCTCTCTAGTGTTGTGCTGCTGGGGCCGTTGTCCGTCAGTTAGCTAGCTCTCTCATCTCAATGCCCTACTGTATAATTAACTCAGGCTAGGATTGTTATCCAAGTAGGTTAAAAGAAGTGATGGCATAGCCTCAGTTTCATTAACAGCATGATGATGAGCAGCTCCTACTGTCTGTATCCTGAGCACAGTGCCTAAAAGAGTAATCAGAAGCTAGAGACGAGCACCGTATGTTGTTTTTGCATTATAAGAGTGATTTAAGTAGGTATCAAGAGATTCACACAGTAGATCTGAAGCAAAGTCAGAATAGATCTAAGGCCAGTCATGCCTTGATTAGGTGGATAGTTAGTGGAAAGCAACTATGTGAAGCTCTTCAAAGTCCAACATGGTCTGTGCAATTAGAATCGAAGATGCAACAATGGATGAAGAGACGGATAATAACTCTTTCCACGCCAGGATGGCGAAACACTTGTCTCTTTACTTATCAATAGCAGTAATCCAACTTACCCTGGAGGATAGGCTACTATGAACCAAAAGGAGAAAAGAGTTTTCATTCATTTTCTTAATGCTTTTTTATGCATTCATTGAATGGGTAAAAATAATTCAGCAAAAACACTGAAAGAATTTAAATTACTGAGGTTTTAAAAAGACGCACATATCAAAAAAACAAGGAAAAAACGCACTGTGCGAATTACATTTTAGAAATCTCATTTATTTTGCTGCTACTGTAAAACATGGCATTTTTTTCCATACAAAAATGTACAAAAAAATGCAGCAAAACTGCTGTGTGTGAACCAGCCATTACAGTATAGTTGAGAAAACATGTTATGGGTATGTGCACACGTTGCCGATTTGGCTGCGGATCTGCAGTGGATTGACAGCAGTTTTCCATGCAGTTTACAGTACCATGTAAACCCATGGAAAACCAAATCCATAGTGCACATGCTGCGGAAAATACCGAGAGGAAACGCAACAGTTTAATTTCCGCAGCATGTCAATTCTTTGTGCAGATTCTGCAGCGTTTTACACCTGCTCCTCAATAGGAATCCACAGGTGTAAAAACGCAGGTGAAGTCCGCACAAAAAACGCAGGAAATCCGCGGTTAATCCGCAAGTAAAACGCAGTGCATTTTACCTGTGGATTTTCCAAAAACGGTGCGGAAAAATCTGCACACGAATCCGCAACGTGGGCACATAGCCTAAAACAGTCTGACTGGGCAGGTATTCGAGTGTTTATTACATATGATTTGTGCTTAGAAGGGACTACACTATCTTGGATTAAATTGGATTTTATATCTGGACTGTGGAAGAATCCTTGACAATCCTTCCACACACATACAGATCCCAACAATGTCAGTACATAGGAAACAAAGAAAAAGGAACAAACAGAACTTTTGGATTCAATATACGGTACCACATCAGCAAATAAAATCAAGCATAGCATAGCAGTCGGCATAATTATATGTAATGTATCCAGCTTTACCTTTAACATAATTACACTGATGATGCTGTTAATATGGTAAAACGCAGATGATGAATAATAAGGTCGTAAGAAGAATGACAGGAAGACATCAATTTGTCACTTTAAAGTCAGAAGTCCCTAAGGTGCCCCTTATTTACAATTAGTGATCATCATTACTGAACGTGGGGGTAATTACGTTGCGGCCTTCTGATCTGATCAGGAATACAACGCTGTCACATTACTCCATTACACAGTAGAAACTTCTTCTTGACAACAGCACAGAAAAATATAGTCAGGGGTAAATAGATTTTTGAGGATTTCACTTGTTATAGAGAACTCGTTACCATGAAAATGCCGCACAATTTGCAGGCAGCATGCAACAGGGCAGGGAGCTGACCAGATTGATATAGAATTGTGTGAAAAAATATTCAGTGTAACCTGTGTTTTGCTCATGTAAACCTTTGCTCTATTTGGGATTTTCAGTCCTATCAGTCACTGGCAGCTTTCTTTGTATAAGTGTGCATACAGGGATGGCTGTCAGTCACTGATAGGACCGCCCACTGAACTGAAAGACTAAGAAAGCAGTGGTGTGAAAGAATGAATGAAACACAGTTTATACAGAATCTTTTCTCACAAAACTAGATATGAATCTGTTGCTCCTGCTCCATCACATGGCACATGCAGATTGTGCTGTATTTTTATGGTGATGGGTTCTTTTTAAAGAAAACAGTATTGCAACGTAACACTCCGCTTTAAAGGAAACCTGTCATCAGGTTTTTGGGCCAGTTCATGTATGCCCTCATATACAGCATGCTGTATCTAGAGTGCTGTACATATATCTCCCATGTGCTCTGCACAGGGTGGATAAAAATCAATGTTTTTTTAAAAAAATCAAAAAAATCGGATTTTTTTTATTTAAATCGGATTTTTTTGATTTAAATCGGATTTTTTTCAATAAACTGCTTTTTGAGGAAAATATTTTACCATCCAAAGGTTCTTCCATCATGAGATAAAGCTGAGTTGTTTAACTCAGTAGAATAAAGGCTGTATATGTGTAACATTCACAATGCCATGCTCTTCCAGAGGTTTCTGTAGGATGCTGACTATCCAACAAGTTTGGGCATGTCAACTGAATGGAAAAAGAAACTAAACCAAAAGTGAAACCAAGCTAGAAGTGTGGAATTAAAGGGGCAGTATGAACAAAATGTGGAGGCTATTAATAGTTTATACAATTAAGACATGCTGCTTTTAAACACCTACCTATTGCCATATAGTAAAACAAAAAAGATTTTTACTTACTTTGGGGTCCCCCCCTCACCCTGGCGTTAGATCGTTGCCCCTAGTTTCGTCCGTGTAACTATGGGCGCACATGCGCACTGCTCTCACTTCTCATTTTAATCGTGATTTATATTAAAAAAAACCTTTTGATTTAAATCAGTGATTTAAATCATGATTAAAATCATGATTTAAATCGATCCGATTTAAATAGAAAAAAATCTTTTGATTTAAATCGTGATTTAAATCATGATTTAAATCGGCGTGATTTAAATCAATCCACCCTGGCTCTGCATAACACAAAAAATAGCTTCTATGATACTGACCTTTATATCTGGAAATTCTTCACTCAATAAATAAGTTCTTCAACACACCTATACGAGTGCCAAGTATTTCTACATCACTGCGGGACGGTCCAGTCCGATGGGCGACGCTGTACTTGATCCGGCACCTCCTTTCTTCTTGCTTCATATGAATGACGCGTTGTACGTCATCCACACAGTGTCCTCCACATCACGCTCCTGCGCACTTATTTCTGCCCTGCCAAGGGCAGAGCAAAGTACCATAATGCACATGTGCGGGAAAGGCGCACGCATGTTACAATACTTTGCTCTGTCTTTGGCAAGTCTGCACAGGAGCGTGACGCAGAGGACACGGTCGATGACCTACAATGCGTAATCCACATGAAGCAAGAAGAGAGAAGGTGACGGATCAAGACCAACAGCACCCACTGGACCAGAACGCCCCGTAGAAGAGAAAAGCTATTTTTTTTGCGTTATGCAGGGCACATTGAGGATTTCTATACAGCATTCTAGAATGATGTATATGAGAAAAACCTGATGATAGGTTCCCTTTAAAAGACACATTCAATACAAACTGAGTAATGAAAATTGCCGTGATACCCAACGCCTGCTTTCATTAGTGGCATTGACAGCTCTCCTGTGAATATATACAAGACCATCTCCATCACATAAAGGACCTGACATGGCACTTCTTGCCACATTTAGATAAATATGGTATGCGAGAATACTTTTACAGATCTGTTCTGTGTGCACTTATTGCAGCCATTCCAGTCGGAGCCAAACTTCACTATAGAGTGACCCTTACAATAGATCTGAGGCAGGCGCAAACACAGACAGAAGACGGCCCCTGTTCAGGAGCAATATTATGGGATCTTTGCAGTCAAATAGTGCATCGAAAGCCGCCTCTTTAGTTTGCACCAATGATATGTCCACCCAAGTAGTATTCACCATAACATTTCAACAGAGACAATAGGCCACCGCAAAAGAAAAATCCACAAGCGATTTTGCAATAATAATATGTGAAGCATGGTAATTGGGAAAAAAAAAACCTACAACTCAAACACCCTGGTAACCATTGGATTATGGTGAGGGCCATTATTTCCAAACAGAGAATACTTTTATCTTACCATACACTGCAGACAGCTATCTGAACATGCGTTTATTCCTGCTAAATCTCAGCGGAGTGAGCACGTGTTCTCAATATGGAGAGAGGACTAAGCGGTTTCATTCCTCTGGCATTACCAATCACTATAGATGAGCTAATGAATCTGCAGAACCCCAGTCCAGCATCATTGTCAATATCCTGTGGCTGCTGCACAGGAGCCCTGTGATGTGCCGCCTACTTGCTGGAATTCCCGAGCCTCTTCTGAGTTTCAGGCCTGGCACGACATCATTACTGCGTGACCATGCATGACGCCGCACTATGCCTACAACTCGGAAGAGGCGGTCGGAATGCTACCAGGTAGGAGGCGATTTTCAGGGCTCCCATTCGGTGACAATGGAATACAGACATGGCCACTGAAGCAGGGCTATGCAAATCAATTTGCTCATCTCTACTTATCACTATGGACTTTTAAAAGTGTAAAGATTAAAGCACCACTTCCAGCGTTTTTTATTTTTTTAATTTTTTTTTATTATTTCACCGCTGGAATGATATTGATAATGAAAGTTCCCTGCCCTTAGTAATATACTAATCAGCTGCAGTCTTCAGTTCTTCTCAGCGCCACTCCGGTCACGATCCACCATCTTGTCAGTGCAGTTTCTGACTGACCGGAAGTCACAGATAACGGTCACAACCTCTCAATGTAAGTGTAAGAGAGCCTTGTTCTGGCTTTCATAGACAAATATTGAGAAGTGACCTCCGACTTCCCCAGCGAACACTGGAGCGATCCGGCTGGTCACAACCTTAAGACAATCGGAGCAGCGCAGATAACAGAAGAAGACAGTGGCTGCTAAGTATATCAATAGGGGCAGAGCAGAGAACTTACTGCATATTAGTGTCATAACTCCAGTAGTGAAATTAAAAAAAAAAGCCGTAGTGGTGCGGCACAAAACTACTGTACTAGCAAATGTATTATACACTTGCAACTGCACAATATTCACACCTCTGCCCTCGGTTACTGTATTATGCCACAGGAAATCCTATGTTGGCTGAACCACAGCTTCCTGATTCTTAATAATTTAGTGGGAAATGAAGCCACACAGAATAAGGGAGCTGTGACTTGCATGTAAACAGGACCCTGGAGAGTAAAAATCAGCTGCATTCTCACTTAGGAGCAATAGATTGACAAGCAGTAAATATCCAGAACAAAAGAAGAAACTCTCCAAGAGGCACAGAAACCTATAGAGAACAAAGTAGTAAGAACTAAAAAGCATACCCACCATGGCTGTTTGAGGAAAGATATGGCCGTACAATGCACAAGGGCATGCGGTAAACTCACTGCACCACTTTCATGAATAGAAGTTTTATAATAAATGTGGATTATGACGACTAAATAATGCATTGATAACCATCTCCCAAACACCTGCGGTATATATTTTCCGTCAAAATGCTACACATTGTGCTTCACGTTTACAGTAAATTTAGGTCCATAAAGGTTTGAATTTATTAAACAAGAAACAATAAAAACAATTGCACTTTTCAAACTTTTTAAATGCATCTGCCCTTAATATAGTCATACCACACAATGTAGTTAATCATGTTAATAATGGACATTTCCCACAAGTTTACTCTATGCTGGCATCTTTTTTTAAATGTCCATTTATTTTTAACACCAACTCCCCCACCCCCTCCGACGAAAAGGACATAATTAAAAAAAATAAAATAAAATGCACCTCTCAAAGTATTCAAAATAGTGTTTTGAACGTTTGTTTCCTCTTTAAATTAACTTGATTTTCCATCCAAAAAGCAAGAGCAATGCTCTATAAAATGACATTGGCCTTTATTTTTTCTTTCGCCAGTCAGTATAGAAAAATGCCTGTATGCTGATGCATTTCGACCTGGCAGTCTTTACTCATAGCTATCATGGCTGTATTTGATGGAAAATCAACTTAGTTAGCAGATGGAACTTGCTGTACACAAGCTGTGGAGAGCTGATGGAACTTTATTCTCTTGTATAACCTTTGCATCACATGAACTAGCAAAAAGTGGAATGAATAAATTAAAGATTTTTTTTTTTAGTAGAATTGGAATTTTAGTGCCAAATTTTTCATTTACAATAGGACCCCCTCCCCAAACACACAATTTTTAATTAAAACAAAACAAAACACCAAACAACTTATTTTGACCCAAAGGTATTACATTTATGTATGGCAGTTGTAAAAGGTGCACATTTAACTTCTCCCACCTCCATAATCATTTTTTTTGTTTGTTTGTTTTTTACACTGATGCCCACTGGGCGATATAAGTGAAGTATTAACTTTCCTCTGTGGGTCAATAAAAGTATTGAGGCTTTCATTGGGATTGGGAGAGCTATGTGACAAGGTACAGTGGCTTGCAAAAGTAATCACCCACCTTGGCTTTTTTTTTTTTTGCAGCGCCAGCACTAAATAGTCAAAGTAGGTGAATTGAGAAGAATATATAGGCATAATTGAAATTTATGGGATCAAATAACTAAAAATTGGTAGGTACATATGTATTCACCCCTTTTGCAATGAAGCCCATAACGTCCGGTGTCATTTTGTTGGAGAAAAATAATTTTGGACTCCAGCAAAATGGCACTGGCAAGCGATAGAGGCTACTGCGCAGGCACCACAAGCGCCATTTTGCTGGAGTTAATTTTTTTACCACAATATAAACTGTGCAAGCGCAGTATTTAAAATAGGAAACAGGTCACTGAAGGTACAGTAACCTGTCATTTAAGCCCACAAAGATTAAGATGAGTCCAGAGCATAACAAAGACCCCTCCACCCACACGTCACCACGAAGCACGAGAATCACATTAACTGAAAATAAAGATTATTAAACAACAACAACCACAAGACGGATTTCATCAACCCAGGTATCATTTTAAATCAGTGCCAACCTGTCAATGCCTCTAGTTTACTTAGCAAAACCCTGATGACAAAGATTCACTTTAAAGCGAACCTATTTGCAGTTTTTAGGTAATGAGATTCTCGTGCTTCGGGGCGACCAGTGGGAGGGTCTTTTTGTGATGCTCTGCTTAGATACTTTATGGCTTATGACAGGTCACTGATCCCTCAGTGAATTGCCCCTATTTTACATACTACATATCATATTGTTGTTTTTTTAAAAAATTACATTCATCATGCCGGCGCCTGTGCTGTAGCATAATACAATATAGGATATCCATATTTTCATTTAATTTTATCATATAAAGTTTGGCCCCATCAAGATGGCGCCGGTGGCACCTGCACAGTGGCATCTATGTTCCGAAGTATGCTACTGAATGCACACGCACAATCTTGATGAAGCCAATTTTTTTTTCTCCACGGACGCCATTTTGATTAAGATCATTTTTTATTTTTTTTCTCCCCTCAATAAAATGTATATGCCAAAATCAAAAGAAAATATGGATATTATAGATCGTATCATGTTACAGCACAGGCGCCTGCATGATGATTTTAATTTTTTTTTTTCAAACAATAAGATATGCAGTATGTAAAAAAGGGGGCAGGTCAGTGAGGGATCAGTGACCTGTCATAAGCCATAAGGATGAATATCTAAGCAGAGCACCACATGAAGACCCCCCACAAGCCGCACCGAAGCACGAGAATCTCATTAACTGAAAACTACAAATACGCAATACCCACAAGACAGATTTCATCAACCAAGGTATCACTTTAATCAGTATAAAAGCGCCAGCCTGACACTGTCTGTAGTTTACTGAGCACAATCCTGCTGACAGGTTCACTTTAAGCAACAGGCACCACTAACCAAACACCACCATGAAGACCAAGGAGATCTTCAAACAAGTCAGGGACAAAGTGGTTGAGAAGTAGATGTCAGGGTTGGGTTCTAAAAAAAAAATCCCAAGCTCTGATGATCCCCATCAAATCAATTATGAAATGGAAAGACCATGGTACCACAACAAACCTTCCAAGAGAGGGCTGCCCACCAAAACTCTCAGCCAGGGCAAAGAGGCAGCACAGATACCAAAGGTAACCCTGTGCGAGCTGCAGAGTTCCCAGAGACTGAAGTATTTGTCCAAACAACTACAATAAGCCATATACTCCATAGAGGTGGCCTTTATACAAGAGTGGGCTGAAAAAAAGCCTTGATTTACTTAAAAATCTCCTCAACATAGTATGACAGGCTTGAAATGTTACCAGGTAAAATCTAGTGTTACACAGGGAAAGGAAGAGCTCACACACAATCTCTCTTCTGCCCCTGCAGCTCCTCCTATGAAGCCAGCAGGAAGTAGTGGAGGTGGTGGTGGTGGGGGGGTAAATTAACATTTCGTATCACAGCCTAGATTGCAGCTACAGATGCGATTCAGGGCTCACTTTAATGCTGGGCTTAAAATGTCAAAATTAGAACCAACCCACGATATCAGGGGTTAATGTGGGAGTTAGAAGTGTGAGCTGTCACCCATATGCAGCATTCAGTTTAACCCTTGATATCTCAATTTAAAGTGGAGAATCTCAGATGTAAAATGACCCTGAAATTCTCCTATAGCTGCAATCAAGGATGAGTTATGGCCATTAGTAACCAGGAAGTATCATACATGTGCCTGACTTTTTGCCACCCCGCAATGACGTTTGAGATACGTCCTTAGCAGTGAAAGGGTAAGAGTTCAAGTATCTTGTGTATATATGTATTAAAAAAAGCATATATAAAAACTGAGAAGAACATATGTAGTAAAGCACATGGGACATTTGTTATTTTAAAAGAAAAAAAATTGGATTTCAAGAGCTCGATAGTTAAAGAAAACATTGCAATTATCTTACAGCATCAATACACTGCTACAATGAACAAAGTGAAGAATTGACAGGATTTTCATTTTATTATAGAAAAGAAGGTAAAATCATTGTGTTGCTGACATAAGCCTTAATGTAGTCATATTGACACATTACTAGAGAAATTACTTACAATAGAACTTGCAAAATCGGCGTTATTTAAATAGGAATGCAACACATTATAAAATCTGCCACATAAGTTTGCCCTTTTATGACTTGTTTTATTTCAATTTCTCTTGTTTGCATAATACATTTCTCATTCTGAGCAATACGGCAGCACAAATATCAGAAATGTGTCAAAAAAATTAGAGATATAATGGCAGAAAAATCTGTTCCCTTCTGAAAGTGGGCTATCCACAGCTCCCAGCATATTACAGGGTATACATATGTATATACATGACCATTAGTGTGACAAACCATCCATTTCTTACTTCACTATGTTGTACAGCGTTTTCATGTAGAGCTTTTCCCCCAAATAAGAACAACAAACAATGCTGCCACTTGGGGAAGTCTTTAACCCCATGCCTCCACCCACAATTTTTCTGTCTTATTTTCGCATTTTCTTCCTCTTCTTCCAAAAGCCATAACTTTTCTATATTTTAATTGACATAGCAGAATGAGGATTTGTTGTTTGTTTTTTTGCCATAAGAGTTGAAGTTTTTAAAGTCACTGTCTATTTTACCATACAATATATTGGAAAAAAAGTGGGATGAAATGGTGAAAAATGAAATTCCGCCATTGTTTTATGGGTTTGTTTTTATGATATGTATTGTATGTTAATCATTTCCTGCAAATATGATTCTCTAGGTCAGTATGATTATGCTGATACCACATTTTTATGGATTTATTTTTAAATAGTGGGAAAAAAGACAAATTTGGGAGAACAAAAATGAAAAATAAAACTTGGGTTGTGTTGCTATTTCCTGAGATCCGCAATGCTTTTATTTTTATTTTGATCTAGCTGTGCCATGGCTTTTTTTTTTTTTTTTTGAGTAGTGTCAGTTTTATTGATACCAACTTGAGGAACATACAAAGTTTTGATTAGTGTTTATTACATTATAATATTGAGATGTGGTACCTAAAAAACAAATTCTGGCATTTTCATTTCTTCTTTATGGTGTTTACCATATGAGTTCATTTAAAATCTAGCGTCTTCACAAGAGAAATTGAAATGCTGCGGTCTGGAGAGATGCGCACATGTCGGTCGCTGTGGGCGTCTGTGGACGCATAGTGGGCATGGGATTTCTTGCAATCCCATCCACTATGCTGTAACGTCTGGACACTGCACAAGTACACAGCGTCCAACCTGCAGCGTTTACTGATTGTGCGCACCTACGCTAAAAGGAGCTGTCCTTTGTAAAAATTGGTCTTTATACCCTAACCATTTCTTTATATTTACTTCATTATAAAATTCCCTACTATTCTCCCTCTACAGCCAATCCCTATAGGTGTTATTTTTTTTTGTTTGATTTTTAAAACTTCCTGCGACTGGAGTCAAATGGGATGTCACAAGAGGATGACCCCAGTGTCCCTTCCCTGCAGCTTTAATCACTAAGGCTTCTTTCACACTTCCGTCTTCCAAATCTGCACAGGATCCATCAAGCCATTGAAATGACTGTGCAGATTGTGGAAAACGTGTGCACTGGGCTCGTCTTTCTGACGGACCCGTCGAGCCTATGTGCACCTGTTGTGTATGTGTCTTTGCAGTGGTTTTCAGCTGCGAAAACGCATACACAACACAAACCAGGTTAAAAAAAAAAAAATTAAAAACTGCAGTATTCTCACCTACCGGCGTTCCCGTGCAGCGATGCTCCCGGCAGCTAGCGTTCCTAGTAATACATTGCGACTTCTCGCGAGATTTCGCAATGTATTACTAGAAAGGCTGGCTGCCGGGAGCATCGGTGACGCTGCGCGGGATTTATGTAGGTGAGAATATTGCGATTTTTTATTTTTTTAAATTATTTTTCACAATATGTCTTATTATTGATGCTGCATAGGCAGCATCAATAGTAAAAAGAGAAAGAGCGACGGGAAATTCTTCCAGGCATGCTCAGTTTAAAAAGGCGGGACCCGTCGCTGGATTCCTGCTTTTCACAGGCAGCGACGCATCCTGCGCCCAGAGGCTTCCATTGTAGCCAGTGACGGGCAGCGCAGGATGCGTCGCTGACCGATTTTCCGACGTGCAGAAAAAAACCTTCCTCTGAACGTTTTCTCTGCCCGACGGACCATTTTTTTTATGCAGGATCCAGTGCATGACGGATGAAACGGATGGCCATCCATCACAATCCGTCGCTAATACAAGTCTATGGGAAAATGCAGGATCCTGCATTCTCAAAAAAATCGACGGATTGCGACGGGAGGTGAAAGACGGAAGTGTGAAAGCGGCCTAAGGCTAGTTTCACATTTGCGTTTGTATCTGCAGCGCTTAAAGCGCAACCACAAATGAAGGAAAAACTGCATGGAAACGCATACAAACGCAGCATTTTTTTAGAAGCATACGGTAACGCATGCGGTTTAAAAAAGTGGCATTTTCATGCTTTTGCATGCGTTTGCGTTTTTTTGTGCGCATGGTGGAAAATTTTACAGGAGAAAAATCTAGATAACCAGACACCGCCAATGGGACTACAGAGGGCGTGTATTATGGGATCTCTATATATAGACCCTAGGACTGCTGAAATTTTAACAGTGTGCATGGCAGTTCTATACTCACCAGGTCAGGTGTCATAACTAATGAGTTTTTGGACACAAGACCTGTTGAGTAAAGTTCTGCTTTGTATTACCGCCATTTTCTCTTCAGTCTGCAACACAAAGCCACAGAGTAAGCAGAAGGAAGAGATTATGGAGAAAATACAAGTATTTTTTTGGGCCACCTCATATCTCTATACCAAACACACCAAACTGCAGTATTGTACTTACTAACTACTGGAGCTATGAGGTGGCAAAAAAATAAAGTGTGCGGCGCAGTGCTTTATTCGGCGCACGGTGTGTGTTGCCGGTGGCAAAATACACAATTAACCAAACATTATTGGGGGCAAAAAACATTATTTATTTTTACACACAAAAAAAAAAAATTAACTGCTCCTGCTTGGGGTAGAGTGCCGGAAATGGGGGGTATGTAGCTGTGAAGCTTGACTAACTGTGGACGACGCAGGGGTGGCAGGAGAAGGGGCAATTAAATAACTGGAGTCTGGCAGTTTGGGGATGGGGCTTGACGCATGAGAGGGCAGAGACACACTGGAAGGGTGAGACAAACCAGACATTACAGACACATTGGGAGGTGAGGGGGGAGGGATAGCGATAGTCCTGTTTCTTTTTTCCTTTCCCTTTTTGGGATCGGCGCTGCGGTACGGGGAGCCTCGTTGGGCTCATTTCTAGCTGCCTGACTGTGGTGGCCGACCTGTCAGGGTCCGTGTGCCGCAGCTTGGTTGTGGTGGTGGGGAAGGCCATGCCAGGGTCCGGCTGCCGCTGCATGGTGGTGGTGGGGAAGGCCATGCCAGGGTCTGGTTGCTGCTGTTGCTGCATGGTGGTGTCAGTGGAGGAGGTCCAAGCAGGAGCAGCAGTTGTCATGGTGGTGGCGGTGGGCTGTCCAACAGCACTCATCATGGTGGTGGTGCTGTAGTGGAGTCCGGCAGTGCTTGGAATGGAGGTGGCCTTGCAGTGGTATGCAGCAGAGCTCGGCATTGAGGTCAAGCGTGACAGTGTAGGCACAGGTGGATAAGCCACCACTGTCTGCTGAAAATACCGACTCTGCTGCATAGCCTGCACGTAAGCAGCATTGAAGGCCTGCATGACACTAAGCTGGAGATCAGAAGTAAGGTGTTCCGACATGCCCTGTTCAATTTGATTAAAAAAATGATGTGCACTGGCCTCTGGAGGTCGGCTTTCACTTGGTCAAGGCTATTGGTGACCTCCTGGATACGTGTATTCATATGGATAATGGCAGTTTCCAGTCAGTCACCCATCGCCTTGAGTCCATCATGAAAGACCGAGCTCAAGTGCAAAAACTCGGGCATGAGTGACCTGTGCAAGGCCCTCTGCCGGGAAGAGCCCCCCCCCCAAAAAAAAAAAAAGAGGCAGAGGACTGGGAAAGGGGAACACCTGATGGACCAGCTTCCTGGTTTCCAGTTTGTGTGGCAGGCCCACTTGCTGCAGCGCTGCTGAATGGCTGGGACGGGTCCGTGGCTGTCTGATGAAGGACCGCTCCAGAACCAGGGTCAAGAGTGCTGCTCCATATGCTGTGAAAAAAGAAGAAAAAAAAACACTTTACTACCAAACATTTACAAAAGTTAGGCGCCAACTCCTGTGGAATAGAAACATACAGATTAAGGCAATACAACTCAACCTAATACACCAAAAAAATACTTATGTTCTCTGGGCAAGGACCGGTCTCAAAAATGCCAGAATGCTGTGGTATTTATATTTTCAGATCCTTCCTCCAGAACCACTAGGAACCCAGCTCTCTTGACGAAGGTCCTTGTTGAAGCGATCCTTCATCGAACGCCAACGTGTTTTGACTTTGAGCACTGTTGAAAAAACAAAAAAGAATGGTTAGACAATGGACTTTTGGCCGTGATCACAACACTGTGTGTGATGAGAGAAACTCCTGAGAGTTTCTCTCATCACACACAGTTGTGTGATCACGGCCAAGGCTGCATCACACTGCATTGCAATACTTACAAAATGCATTTTGGACCCGAGTCGGGGCGCTGTCCCAGCCATCCCACACGCTTTGGCCACCTCATTCCATAGCCGCCGGATCGTCACGTTGTCCGAGTGATGCGGAACCCGGGTGTCCCACAACGGGACTCGCTCATGGACCAGGGAGATAAGGATGTCATTTTCAATGAGGTCCTCATCCCGTTCTGGAACCTAAAAAAAAAATAGACAATAATGTTGGATACATTAACATAAGGAAAAGAAAGAAAACAGACAGAAAACTGGCATGAATATTGAAAGTCAAGAAACAAAAGGAGTCAAGAAGAAAAAGGGAAAGAAAGAGGAAAGTAAAGAAATGAACATCCAAGAGTAAAGTGAGGATACAATAAACAGCCACGTATACGTACACGCTGCCGCCTTGCCACCCGACCGTGACCCCGCTGTTCCTGCTCAGCCTCTGCCGCAGTGGTAGAAGTGCTCTAAAAAAAAGGTAAAAAAAATTGTCATATGTGTAGATGTGACAGTGAATACTTACCAATCTGAGGAGATGAGTACTCACTTCACTGACATGTTCGGCTTGTGCAGGCCCAGGCCTTTCCTCCTCCTCAGAAGATGACAATCTGAAGCATGCAGAAAGAAAGAAATGGCAGAAATTAGGACACAAAGAGACAGAAAATAGAAAATAAAGACATTGGCTAGGATGTACTCACATTGTTCAGAGTGTAGATTCCTTCCTGTGTCTGGTCTGCTGCGTCTGCTCTTGTTCCCAATCTGCTGAGTAGTGACCTGCAAATGTCCACTCCCTCCCTTTATCAGTTTGTATGTGGGGGTGGCTAATCAGTGTCTAGACATGCTTTCCTGTGATGCAACGCATGCGTTCACAAACGCAAGCAAATGCATGTGCTTGCGAACGCATGCGTTCACATAGACAGCAATGCGGTTTTCTTGCTGCATTCCTTCCGCTAACAACCGCATACGTTTCTAGGCGGCAAATTGATGCCTCTAAAATTACTACATGTAGCGTTTACCGCGCCAAACCGCAGACGACGAAACGACGCATGCGTCGTCAAACGCGGCGAAACGCAACCGATCGCAGACACCTGGGTCTCTAACGTTAAGTATAGGAATACACAACGCATGCAGATAATTGCGGAAGAAATGCTGCGGACACAACCGCAAATGGAAACCAGCCTAAAACAGTACATCATCAGGGGCACCGCTGCGTTCACTTACCACAGTTTTGGTCACTGTTATAGCGACATGTAAAAGTTTGGGAACCCCTGGTAAAATTACTGTTATTGTGAACAATTAAGCAAGTTGAGGATGAAATGATCTCTAAACGTTAACTTAGGTGACACATTTCCTTCGTATTTTTGGCAAAAAAAAAAAAATATATAAATATATACAGGGTGGAGCGCGGTAATTTGCTGATTTGGGAATGAAATAAAAAAATTTTGATCATTAGAAAAATTTATTTTATATTTTAATTATACTGAACAGTAATGGAATTTTTAAATTACATGGTTTTAAATAGTGTATCTGGCAAATGTCGACCTTCGCTATCCACACACTGCTGCATACGTTT